>NW_010307416.1:9549-10297 GCF_000700745.2 Antrostomus carolinensis | reverse complement strand
TGATCTCCATCCTCTACCTTCAAGCCCCTGCAGGCAACAACAGTGTTGTTTTCAGTTCTTTCCACAGGAACCTTCTCTGTCACTGCTGCAAAATTCCATTTTACTGTTTCAAGCACTTTTCAGGCAGCAAAATGCTTTTCCTACACAATATGTAACCCACAGTCTGTCTTGAGTGTGTACTCTCAGATTTTCTACCTGGTCCTCAGGTGCAAAGTCCATGCGGTGACTGAAAGGATGCTGGCCTGCATCAGCTACTTGTTTATGTTTCTTAAGTGGATTAGGTTTTTCTCTGTTTTGTTTGGGTTTTTTTGTTTGTTTGGTTTGTTTTAATCTCAGTTGTTTTGTTTGTTTTCTACTTACTGGTTGGATGACATTCAGGCAGTTGTAAACTGTAATGTCTTTTTGGATTACGGAGGGTAAGATTTATTTATTTTTTTTATCTCTATTTTCAGCAAATATTAGTGTTGTCTGTAATAACTGCTATCTAAATAAGAGAAAATAATTAGCTTATATCCACACACATCACTTCTAATTTCTTCCTAGTAGACAAAACAAGTATAGTTTTGTCCATATCTTAACAAAGAAATTATCTTTAAATACTTTTGGAACATATACTCACCACCGTACCAGGCAGAACATACACAGCCTGATTTTCATTTACACACAAGCCAATTTATAATGCTCAGGAGGCATTGCAAGCCTTAAAGCAGATGTCTGCACCCACTTAAAGCTTTCTTTCCACACCAGA
>NW_010307416.1:0-9516 GCF_000700745.2 Antrostomus carolinensis | reverse complement strand
AACCGGGTAAGTGTGCCACACCTAACACCTTACTCAGGGCAAAACGATGTAGATTGCACATTTGCATAAAGATGCTTGTATTTTCTTTTGTGGCAGTAATTTTCATAGGTCTGCAGAAGATCTTGACTTTGAGTCTCAGAGAGCACACTGACAGTCAGCTATAGAGCCCTTGTGATTTATTCTCTTGCAATGGTCTCATCATTTTGTCCTCTTTTCCTTCCACTGTTTGCATAGATATAAATTGATTTGAATACTGAAGCCATCCAAATACAAAACCACACCCTACTATTGTAAAAGTGTGACTGTTGAATTCAGCTGAAATTGGCTAAGTAGTAAAGAATAATTTGGTATAATTAGACAAATTCATATATGCATATCCAGAGACTTATTTCTGTAGGCAACTGTGTAAAAATGATTTAGCTTATAAAGTGCTTATTTTCATTTCTAATCTTCATGATTTTGCATTCTATATTCAAGTGGACACAATGAAAGAAATGGATTCACCCTCTGAAAGGGACGAGTGCAGTCCCTGCTGGAGGATCAGAATGTCTCAGCTGGACTCCCCAGTGAAATGGGAATAAATCTCCTTCTAATGGAAATGCTGAAGCCCAGAGCGTGTGTCTGCAGTAGCTCTGCCATGTCTGAGAAGTAAAGGCACATGCTTGACTGGTTGTGGAGTTTGAATTCCTCCTTGTTCTTCCAAGCCATATCTGGGGAGCTTTTCAGAAACAGGAGGTCTAAAGAAGGTGCCAGTTCCATTCATACTAAAATTACAGGGACTGTAAGACAAGGATAAGGCATCTTTGAAGAATAAAGTAGAGAGATGACAGAAATCTGACAGTATTTATTGAGTGCAGCTTACAACAGGTGAAATGTAAGAAAAACTTGAAGTTGCAATCTTTCTTCTTGTCAGGTGTCTGTTGGTGTGAATTCCTTTGCCTTCTTTAGCTTTCCTTTCCTTCAAGCGCAAGGGATGCAATTCTTCTCCTTTTTCAGATAGGAGTGGCAATGAGGAAGAAGGATGAGAAGCATGCTCTCCAGAGGACCTTTAGGACTTATTTGTGGAAGCTTTGAGGAGGAAGAGACCTCCAGAGTCAGTTCAAGAGAGGAAGGCAGCAAAAATCCATCACACAAGAGAAAGACCCATCATGGAATGTGGGCAACAGAGTGGATATCATTCCATGAGAAAGCAATATTCATTGTATCCTAGGGTAGAGAATGTAAATATAAGGATGACTTCTCAGTCTCCTGAATTACATGAAAAATTTAATTATGACTGAGCTTTTATGTACTGCTTCAGAAATGGGAGACCTCAGGGCCTCTGACCTACTATAAGCAGTAGGTCAGGGGATCCACATTCTAGGACCAAGATTCTCTCCAGCATTTAGGTATTTCCTTTCTACCCATGGGACTCCTCTAAAAACATATGAAACACTGAAAATAGCAGAATCTTTGTTGGAGTTAGGCTTCTGCTACACTTGCATTTATGATGATTTTCCAGTCTGACTTTTCTTCCCTCTTTCCTTCTTTGTCCTCTGACTTCTCATCTTCTTCATCATTTATTGCCTGCTTCTCTCCAGTCGCAACACTACTAATCAATTATTGTCACAACTCCCTTTCTTCCTTGTTATCACCTTATTTTAGATCATCCACTGTACTTACAAAGTAGATCTGTGGCAGACCCATTAGTGAAACTTGGGTGTTTCTTTAAGACCCAAGTTAGTTCTCAACTGCAAACTCAGTATTTCCTCTTTCTTCTGCTCCTCCACCTCAAAAGAAAAGCCCAAGCAAACGTTACAGGTTAGAATCATTGAATCATTAAGGTTGGAAAAGATCTCCAAGATCCAGCCATTGACCCAACACCACCATGCCCATTAAACCATGTCCTGAAGTGCCATGTCTATATGTTTTTTGAACACCTCCAGGGATGGTGACTCCTCCACTTCACCACTTCCCTGGGCAACCTGTTCCAATGCTTGAAAATTGGAACAGAGCAGGCTTGGTCCTGCACTTCTACTTCCAGAGTTCTTTTTCTTCTCTTGTGGTTTGTTTGTTTGGGGTTTTTTGGGGGGGTTTTGGTTTTTTTTTCAGATGTTGGCAAAATTTCAAGGTGCTGCCATATATTTCATTGTAGAAGACTGCTAATCTCTGAGTTACATAGAGCCTTCATGATAAACAACTGTGGAATGGCAGCTCAGGGTAAAAGTAGCATTTTTCCTTGGTATATTAGGAGCTGGGTGGTCTCTAGCTCACAGCTGGATTGGGGATACTTGGGATGAAATTTTTTCATAAAGACTCATTGAGGGATTAGCTGGTATATAATAATAAAAAGTAGGGCAGGAAGGGATCTTCAGAGATCATCTCATTGGCTCAAACCAAGATCAGTTTATAATTAAATCACCTCAGAAAGATGTTTATCTTCTTTGCTTTTAAGAGCCTTCAACAATGGAGATTCCACTGAAGTCCTTTAAAGAGTCCAATGCTTAACTATTCCTTCCTTAGAAATTTGCCCTAATGTCTAACCTGACCCAGACTGTAATTTTAGCCCTTCAGTCCTTATCCAGTGCTTCCGTCTCTTCTTGTAGCAACCTTTTGTCTATCTGAAAACTGATATTGCAATGCCTCTGATTACTCTTCTCCAGGCTGTTTTTCACATCGTCCTTGTGTAGACTCCAAAGGGGTTTTCTCCTATGGGTATGTGTTTGGTGAGGGGAAATCTACTTTGCAACTACCATGGCTGAGGTAAAAAAAGAAGAATGACGGTAAGGGATAAAGGAGATTAGGAAAAATCCCTACCCTTCAGTGGGTCACATCTTTCCTGAAGTGCAGTGCTCGCTATCGGACACATTCCTTTAACTGAGACCTCACCAGTACTAACTGGAGTCAACACATGACTTCATGAGTGAGATATGAAGCTCCTTTTTCATATACTCCAGTGTAACATTTTGTTTTCCCACAGCCGTGCAACACTGTTGACTGATTTCACTATAACGTAAGAAATATGTTTTTTATCAGTTTACAGTAAAGAGTCATAATTTATTTTGCGTTCTTTTATCTGCAGCTTTTCTAACGATGCTGGCAATAAGGTTTATAATAACAGCTGAAATGTGGAGGTTCCATGCTGCTCACAAAATGCACTTCTGCATACGTATATGGCATGTAAATGTGAAGTTACTTTAAACCTCATATGGGTAGTTTGAGAGTTGTTAGTGGGCAATGAAGCTCTTTCTGTTTGAAAAGTGAGTAGAATTTTTCTAGGTATTGCCTCAGCAGATGGGAAAAAGGAAACCTTTCTAATGAAAAAACGTATTTTAAAACTTTATCACCTTTTTCTGATAGTTATTCTGCATTTCCCTGCTCCCCTGTATGATTCCAACAGCTCCCCTGCATGATTCCAACAGTGTGTTCTTGCACCCGAAAACAGCACTAAGTGTTCACCCCATCCAGCTTCTCTTTTGCTCTTTGACATCCTTTTCTCCTTCCACTGAGTGGTAATTTTAAAAGCATCCTTCCTGTGAAGTATTTCTTTAGAGAAACACAGGATTACAAGTGGGTCACAGTTTCCTTGCAGTGCAGCCCTGGGGCTCATTCTGGAGCCTCAGCTCTACTCAGAATCAGTGAAATTATCTGTGACTGTATGATGTGGCAGCTGCATGGCAAAAATAGCTAGATGAAGACAAGTATGTCTGCTATGTTTGAAATATGCCTTCCATGCCCATCAGTGCTGCTTGATTTTTAGTATTTTATAGATATTTTTACACGTACATGCATGCAAACATACAGGCACTTAAATAAGTATGTGTATGCTTGAAAGTGCATTGTTTAATAAACTCTCCTCATTTTGCTATCAGGCTAAAATGAGAAAATGAATTCTGTACTATATTCAGGCTTCAGTCCATCATCGATATATACATTGATATATATCATCAATGTAATCTCTCGGGAAGGAAAATCCTCTGAACTCCTCCTACATGTTGTGCTATGAGGAATCATACAACAAGATCCCCCACTGGGAAACAAGTTGTAGCGCCTTGAGGAGCTGGAGTGGTTGCACCTGCCTCATGAAGCAATAAGCCAGCTGCTGCTCTCTGAGCATAATGAGTTGTTCTGTCCAAGCTAAAAAAAATAAATAAATAATAATAAAAAAATCAGAATATGAAACAAACAGTGTACTTAAAAAAGGCATGTATCCATCCCCTGCCACCCCACCCCAACTGCTTCAGTGCTGCACATTTCTTAAGAAGTGGGCCAAGGTAGGGATTATTTTTGGCTAAATAGAACAGAACATTTCAGTTAGAACAGACCTACAATGATCATCTAGTCCAACTGCCTGCCCACTTCAGGGCTGACCAAAAGTTAAAGCATGTTGTTAAGGGCATTGCCCAAATGCCTCTTCAACACTGACAGATAAGGGACATAGACCACCTCTCCAGGAAGCCTGTTCCAGTGGCTATAGATACTTCTTTTTATTTGATTTCTCTTTGCTAAAATCATAGCCCAGTAGGGTTTTTTCATGGTATGGGTAAGGTGAGCAGAGCAGACCATGTTTTGTGTGAGGGTAAATGGGGCTTTGGGGCAAGAGAGGGAGTCTCACAAGGGGTCTGTGGTTACTTGTGAGAGATGGGTTGGTGGGAGGGCAGGGATGATCCCAGGCTCGCTTCGCAGGACAGTGTGTTGGTGCTCCAGGGGACACTCCCAGGGGAGTGAAACCACCCACAGTACCCCACATCACTCACGAAGAGAGATGGCGAAGGCAAACATGAACAGGAAAAGAATTTGTAAAGGATGTCTCCATATGTAATAGGTGATTTGTATCTGCAGAGTTGGAATGATCACCAGGAGCAATACAAATATGTGGCAGATGTATTTACAATTCGTACTCGAAACACAGGCCTGGTTGTTCTTACTTTGCATGTATGTCAGAGCGCTTCCTTATGTGGAATTACTCAACATTTACAAGTCAGGTGTGATTCAAGCTCTGCATAGATCAGTGGTTTAATTTAAATTACCAGCGACTCTGACAAAGTAGACTTACAGTCAGCAAGAAATGTCTGTGCCCTGGCCGACCTGTTTTCTGTCTGATCAAACAACCTACATTTGGCCTCTAGTCTAGAGGAAAGTGTATTTGGAAACAGAAATGAATGTGTTAATTCTGATTTTTTTTTAAATTTTTATTGCTCTTTTTAGTGAGTATGTATAAACACTTGGCATATTGGTTTTTTTAACCCAAGGTGATGCAGATGTAAGGACGATACCTTAGACAGTAGAGGGCACTGTGACCTCAGAAATAAGCTCCAAACTTGGCCATAGGACCTCGTCAGCACAAGCTGATGGGACACAAGCACATGCTCCAACTGAAAGGGAGCACTCCTGATTTCGTGGTAGTTTGAGAGACTAAAGTGGTGATGTGAAGAAGTAAGGAGGGGCAGGCTGATAGGTAGTGTAAAGCCATGAACTATATTTCCACAAGGAAAATGGAAAGAAAGGGATTAATTCCATCAAGTTGTTTGACACTATCGTGCATCTTAATGTTTCGGGAACACAGTCTTTAAAGCCTGGTTTGGGTGCTGTTATTAGTGAGGTCTCAAAACATGTAACAAAAGCACACAAATAGTCAGAATCACGATTTGGGATAGATTATCAAAAAAGTTTAAAAGGTGAGGAAGATACAAACTGATGCTGTTAGTCATCAACAAGGACTATACATGGGATTTTCAAAATTTTTTGTGTATAAAGTTTGTATTACATTTGTAGCTTTCTGTGGGTATAAATTAAAGGGTTTGTAGCCTGAGCATCATTTTCTTTTTTCTCTTGATAAGGTCTCTGGTAAAAGACCTTTTCTCAGCCATATACAGGAAACAAACAGCATTCCCAAGTCTTAGCTTTGTTTGTCATTTAAGGGGTGCTTGATTTGTAGGATCATCTTGCCTTCAGTCTGGTCTGCCATTTTGCTTAGTTTGACAAAGGTACTCTCTGTCACTGTCTGTGGGTAATTAATCTGTCTTCGTTAGCCAGAGCAGTAAAAGATACACTGAAATCACCACTGACTGGAGTATCAATGTAAGGAAAAGGTAAAATATAAATAAACTTGCTAGCATCCAAACAGGCAAACTTGGACTCTGCTGCTGTTTCTGATACAGCTGTCTGTAAGTATTTCACAGTGGTGCACAAGCTCCTCTCACCCTCTTGCCGAAGCAGATTTGCCAGTAAATCTCCAGCAGTGTAGGTTTACTGACTTTGATATGGCAACATATTTCAAGAGCCCTACTGTTTCTCACATCTGGCAGCTCTGCCAGTTGTTAACTGAAGAGCTATTCTGTGAGCACTTCCAGATCATTACTTTTCTCATTTTTCTGTTCTAAGTCCATTGCTGGTCTTCCTGTATTTCCACCATAAATAGTATCCATGTTCTCAGTCTCACATAGAGGGCATCTGCTATGAAATATAGTAATAACTCAGCTCATATTCACAGAATCACAGAATATTAGGGATTGGAAGGGACCTCAAAAGATCATCTAGTCCATATGATCCTGTTCTGTTGTTGTCACTTAGCTCCTGCTTGTCGCTGCAAGCTGTTTCCTCTGTCTTTGATGCATCTTTTAGCAACAGCTACTTAGAGACACACACCAGATAAACACCAACTCTGCAAAAAATGAAGCAAAGCATGGTGGCTAGTAAATCATGTTCAAGGAAGCTGGATCAAGCTGGATCCATCACTTTTGCTTGTTGTAGTGAGTTCTGTGGTCCTCAGATAACTTACTCTATAATTTGCACTTCCGAATAGAAGCGTAATGAGATGCAGTTACTGTGGCTCTGAATCATGGCACCTATGCCAAATTAGCGTGATTACTTGCTGTGGCCAAATGCCACGCAGTGAGAACGTGGAGTGTACAGCAAGAGATCTTAATTTTGAAAGCTGCAAGGAGATGATATCATGCAGAGAAGTTAAAAGTCCTCAGAATGGTGAAGAATTCCAGAAACATTCCAGGCCCCAGTTGGGAGGGGATGATCACACCCCACGTTATAAGAGGAGGCACTGGCAAATCTCCCTACTTGGCTGCTTAACAGGGTCGGTGGATGATTGTGCTGCTTTGATGGTTCTGTCTGCAGCAAGGAAGGAAAGGTAACTGGAGAGATGTTAGACCCATGAGGTTCTCTGTGTAGCTTATTTTTTTCCCCTGATATTCATAGTATTTCTTCTTCCCCCCCCCTTTTTTTTAACCATTTTTTTGTCCTAAGGCTGCAGGGAAGCATTTAAGGTAGCATGCAAATGTTCCTGGAGAATGAAAGCCAAGAAATCAGAAAAAGTCTGGTGGAGAGTAATTGGGTTTTCTGAGTCATTAATGTTCTCCAGTGTTATTCTGGCAGCAGGCAGTTTGAGGCTTACAATAATCTTTATAGAAATGAAGGAGGTAACTTCTGTGGTAAAGAAAGAAGGGTCTCCAGGACCTCTCGTTCTAAAAAGGTGATTTTTTTTTTGTTGCCAGGGTAGGCAAGCTGGGTAAATTGTTCTAATTTGCTGCAGGCTGGAGCAGGCCCAGTTAACCTCAACAGTCGAGCCATCCCACAACAATTATTTGAACCTTAATAATCTCAACCCTTTAAGGTCCTAAGTGTTCCATGACTCTATTGATTTTGGCAAAAAATGGCAAATAGGTTTCAGGAGTTAAAAATCAGCAGAACATATCCTATTACTCTTGTTATATGCTAGTTACATGCAGAAGTCCTCAGCTATCTGGAGCCTGTACGTTTTGATCACTCAGCCAGCAACAATAGACTCCGTTGGTTCCTATGCTCATGACAAGGCTGCACGATTAAAATCAAGTATGAAAAGGAGCAGACTGTGGAACTTTTTCTCTTGGAAAGGAGATGAGAAAATAGTATGTTGTCTTCAAACATTCAAACAGTGATGCTTTTATGCTTTCATTTATATTTAGTATATAATAAACAGATAAACGTTTATTGAAAGACGAAACTGCTACAGTTAGTTCACATTGGAAGAAAGGCCTGTGTGCTCAGGAGCCTGGCTGGTTTTTTATAGAACTATATAAGCCGGTCAAATGATAAATACTATTTCTTCCTTGCTTGTCTTGACATCAGTGTAACACATGCCTTTTGCAATTGTCTCCCCAAAATAGCTAGGGGTAGAAGGATGATTTTCCCTCAACAAGCAAAGAAACGCAGAACCAAGAGTACCTGGGGACACACAGACCCTCTGTCAGTCCCACAGCCTCGTTTGTTTTATCCAGCTATACCAGCCTGTATCTTTATACCCTTATTGTGGGGACAACCTTCCTACTGCCACAAAGCCAGCTCAGGCTGTCCAGTTCTCATGCATTTGTTACCTTGGTAGCTAAATCTGGACCAAAATTACCTTCCCGTTCTAACAATATGCTGACTGTATATTTATTAAACATCATTTTTATTTTGTTAATTAACATATTAATTAAAACGCAACATAACATATCTTAGCACGAGATTTACTGCATAAGGCTCCAACTTTGCATTTCACAGGATGGGATTCATTAAAATAATTAGGAAAAGGAGGTGAAAATAAAGAGTGGAAGTTGTAAACATTTTAGAGAGTGGCAGGTCTGTTCTGTCAGAGGAAAGGGGTGGAAAGGCCAGGAAAAATAAGCAAAGAGTTGAGTGGCAAGATGATGCCAAGAAAACTCAAACATGTAGAAAACTTGGGAGCTGAAACATATAGAGAGAAATGAAGTAGGGGTCAAAGAAAAGCCTGGAGACAGCAATGAAGAGCACCTTGGATGCAAGGAAAATATATGGCCAAGAAAAAATTTCCAGGGGGAAAAAATAACAAGGGGACAGAGAGGAAAAATTGAAATGGATCCATTTGGAGAGGTGGCAGTTATTGAAGAGGTTCTACTCTGCTGTATTTAACCAACATTACCAAAAAGTGTTCATCAAATTAATATATCCCTATGGGATGAGTCACTGCCTGACCACTGTTGTGCACTGAGCAAAAAAGCACATGCAGGAGGAGGAAAGAGAGTTTTGCTGTAGCTGGGACAGTTGTGTTGTATATTCACAACCCCTGAAAGAACAGAAATTCCAGCTCTTGGTGTCAGAGCCGCAGTAACCGCTGCCCTCGGACTCTGAGGATGACTGCTCTAGAAAGCTGTGGAACACCTCGGGTCTCAGGGGTCTGTGGCACACAGGAACTCTGTGTAAAAGGACCTTTTAAGCTCTGAAATTAACCTCTTTTAACCAGAGAAGTGTTGTTGGCTGGAGTCGCAGGCTGCTCGTGGCCTTGATTTGCAGGCAGCCCTGCCGAGCTCTCTTGCCTGTGGCAGAGGCCACTGTGGTGTTGCCACACCGCTGACACACGGTAAGGCAAATCCACCCTCAAACTCTAAAAGGAGAAGGAGGAAGAGGTGTTTTCATGGCAGAGAAGCTCCCGGGACACCTTCTGGCAATTAGCATCTGGGGCATTTTGAGGGTGGCAGCACTCCAGAGAGATCCCGTCTTTCTGGGGTGGGCTTGATTTAACTGAGA
>NW_010307415.1:0-3717 GCF_000700745.2 Antrostomus carolinensis | reverse complement strand
CCCTTCCAACTCACAACATTCCATGATTCCTCCCCATACTCTGGCCTTGAGTGTCTCTGGGGTCTCAGCTGCCCTCAGGCTCAGCTTTCTGCTCCAGCTTAGAGTCTTTTGTGGCCTACACGTAGGTTATCTGCTCTGACGTTGAACTTTTGTTGTTCTGTTCAACCAAGGCCCAAGGGACAGGACAAGAGGAAATGGGCTCCAGTTGTGGCCAGGGCAGTTGAGATGGGATGTGAGGAAGAATTTCTTTGCTGAAAGGGTTCTGAGGCATTGGAAGGGGTTGCCCAGGGCAGTGGTGGAGTCCCCATCCCTGGAGGGATTGAAGAGTCGTGTAGACATAGTGTTGAGGGACATGGGTTAGTGGGGGACTTGTCAGTGTTGGTTTCATGGTTGGACTCAATAACCTTCAAGATCTTTTCCAATCAAGGCAATTCTGGGATTCCATGGGCTGCAGGGAACCTCATTTACCTCTCATCTCTGTGCTGATCCCGGTGTCTGAGGTTTTCTGTCTCCCCTCCTTCTCCTTCCTCATGGCAGCGATGCTCTTTTTTTGTTCAAGTCACTGGTGTCTCTTGATGGTTCTCTCCTCGTTTTTCTTTTCAAACCAGTTCTTTCCTCATAAATATGGATCCAAAGCAAAGTTTCCCTGTCACTAACTGGTTCAGCCTGGGCTAGAGGCAGGTTCACCTTGGAGCCAGGGGAACTTGAGAAGCTTCTTATGGGGGTCATCACTGTAGTGAAGCTTGAGAAGCTTCTCACGGGTGTCATTCCCCCACTACCAAAACCAGCTCCCAACACAAGAGGAAAAAAAAGATTTGGAGGTTTGGAGCTTCTGGGAGTGGGAGGGCTGTGGTACTTGGCTGTATTTGCCATGGATGTGCTCATCTGCTCAGGAACGTCCATGTGTTGGCAGGCATCTGTGTTGGTCCACCAAGGCCAAGCTCCTTCCACTTGTGAGCTCAGACAGAGACTGAGCACAGCCAAGTTTTAAGGGAATTTCTTGAGGGTTCTGCCAAGGGGAGCACCAGGAGAGCTTTGGTGCTTATACTGGTGCTCTCTGACATGCTTTCCCAAGAGCTTTGAGAGTTTGATAAAGGCAGCAAGGAAAATCATCTTAATCTTACACGTGAGACAGCGCACGGGTTTTCAAGGTCATGGCAAAGGCAAGGACAGAATTGAGCTCTGGAGTGTTCTTGTGCAGTTTGTGCCACTGAAATGCCACCTCTCAAAGTGTTTGATGAAGGTGCAGGAGACGCAGCTCAGATACGTGACACCAGAAACTGGCTTTTGTCCCCCTTAGAGCCAAATTATGGTGTTGGGAGAAGTTTCTTCCAAAAAACGTTTCACCTCCTGGTTCAGATGTTCTGGGCCCTGTGTTAGGGGTGTGGGTGGATCAGGATATTGGGGTTGTTACAGAAGTGATGCTGTTGCTGTAGTTAATTCTCTGTGCAGCCAGTCCCAACCCTCTTCCTTTTCCCTCTGTAAAGCAACAAGTGGATGAGCAAAAGGATGGGTCATCTTTTCTGGTTCTTACATTTCTTCCAGAATCACACAGAATCACAGAATGTCAGGGATTGGAAGGGACCTCAAAAGATCATCCAGTCCAACCCCCCTGCCAGAGCAGGAACCTAAATGGGATCACACAGGAAGGCGTCCAGGCGGGTCTTGAATGTCTCCAGAGAAGGAGACTCCACACCCTCCCTGGGCAGCCTGTCCCAGGGCTCTGGCACCCTCACTGGAAAGAAGTTTCTTCTCAAGTTGAAGCAGAACCTCCTGTGTTCCAGCTCACACCCATTGCCCCTTGTCCTACCATTGGGCATCACTGAGAAGAGCCTGGCTCCATCCTCCTGACATTCACCTTTACATATTGATAAACATTAATGAGGCCTCCCCTCAGTCCCCTCTTCTCCAAGCTAAAGAGCCCCAGCTCCCTCAGCCTTTCCTCAGCAGGGAGATGCTCCACTCCCTTCATCATCTTGGTGGCTCTGTGCTGGACTCTCTCCAGCAGTTCCCTGTCCTTCCTGAACTGGGGGGCCCGGAACTGGACACAATATTCCAGATGTGGCCTCACCAGGGCAGAGTAGAGGGGGAGGAGAACCTCTCTTGACCTACTAACCACACCCCTTCTAACAAGAATATCTCTTTTTTCCAGCCCAAAGGAGCTGATCGGAAGCAGAAGACAGACAGGGAGAAGATGGAGAAGCGAACACCTCATGAGAAAGAGAAATACCAGCCTTCCTACGAAACAACGATACTCACAGAGGTGAGAGGCTCTTTCCCGCGGCGGATGGCAGCATTGTTTTAAGGAAACCCAAGGAACTGGCTGTTCTTCCATGAAACGTTGGGCTGAGTTGTTAATAGTTGGAAGACAAAGCAAGATACATTTTGTAGGCAGAGGATGTATTTCTTACTAGATCTAAAAAAGGGCTCTTGTGCCTGGAAATGGGATGGTTTTTTCCTACTGTAATAGATCATTGAAGATCTGAGGGCTGGAGCAGCTCTGCTGTGAGGACAGGCTGAGAGAGTTGGGGCTTCTTCAGCCTGGAGAAGAGAAGGCTCCAGGGAGACCTTCCAGTGGCCTCCCAGTACCTGAAGGGGCTCCAGGAAGGTGGGGAGGGACTTTGGCCAAGGGCAGGGAGTGAGAGAACAAGGGGTGATGGCTTGAAAGTGGCAGAGGGGGGATGGAGCTGAGATGTGAGGAAGAAATTGTTTGGTGTGAGGGTGGTGAGACAGTGTCCCAGGTTGGCCAGAGAAGCTGTGGCTGCTCCTCCCTGGAAGTGTTGAAGGCCAGGCTGGATGAGGCTTTGAGCAACCTGGTCTAGTGGAAGGTGTCCCTGCTGATGGCAGGGGGGTTGGTTTTTTTAGGTCCCTTCCAACCCAAACCAGTCTGGGATTCCATGATCATCTAATAAAAGATTTTCACCTCTCCTTGCAAACTTCATTTTGCCCGTGTGGCAACTGGCCCCTGAGGCTGTGAGTTGGCAGAAAACCCCGTTGTTTCCTCCCTGTGCTGGTGGAAAATGTCGATCTATCAAAACGCGATCATCTGAGGGGTTGGTGCTGAGCAGCCCTGGGGAGGGAGCCCTCGTCCTGCCCCAGGTGAATTCAGGGACACTCATCAGTGCCCAATTTGGGCTCAATCCACTGCGTGATTTGCTGCACAGACGTGCCCAAGCACCATCAGCCCAGTGCCAGAGCGATGGTTTAGATCCCAGATCTCCCAGCGTTTGAATTCTGTGACTTTTAGCCTTTTGAGATGAAGAATCACTCAGTCTGAGCTTTGTGACCATCTGCAGTGAACTAGTGTGGCTCTTTTAATCCCCTCCTTGATTCTTTGATCCCGTTTCACAGTCAGTTAGCGAATAGCTGTCTGACAGTTTAACTCAGCCACCAGCCAAACAAGACACAGCCACTTGCAGCCCCTTCCCACCCACCCAGGGAATCGGGGAGAGGTTTGGAAGGGTAAAGGTGAGGAGACTTGTAGGTTGAGAGAAGAACAATTTAATAATTAGATTAAAAATAAAATAATAATAAGAGTAATAATTATAACAATTACAAATGTGAGTGATGCAGAGTACAATTGCTCACCACCCAATCCCGGAGGAGCGAAAAGGAACCCCGAATCTAAATCGCAATCCCAGAAAAGCCAGCCCAAGCAATTCCCAAGAGAATTCCCCCCCTTTCCAGTCACCCCTGGTTAATATACTAAACATGATG
>NW_010307414.1:0-1589 GCF_000700745.2 Antrostomus carolinensis | reverse complement strand
TTCTAACACATCCTGTCTGTTTTCATTTCTTTTTTATCCTTAGTGTACCTTAATGCTGTTAAAATTTTACTGTTTGCTGTACCTATTTTCTCTTTTATTTTCTTAATTGCTGTTGCTTTTATAAGGTTCTTTTTCTTCTCCTTTTTGCCCATGCATAGTGCATATTTCTCATTTTTTTCCTTCTTTTAATTTTTGCCATCACTTTTAAAATCTTCTTTTTGTGTACCTTTTTTATTGTTCGCTGTCTTTTTTTTAATTATTTTTTGTCTGTCTTTAATGCTGTGGCTTTTTAAATTTTGGTTTTATTGTAGTTCTATGTTGTTGCCATTATTTACATACTTATTACCTTAATCCTATTTGCTTATAACATTTTCTACTTTTATTTTCTTTTCTGTCTTAAATTACTTTTTCTTGTTTTTTATCAGCACCCTCACTTTTAAATTTATCTTTCCACATGTCTATTTTGGTCCACTGTCCTGAACTTCTATTTTCTTCCTTTTTTTCCCTGATGCCCATTGCTTTTAAAATACTTTTCCTATGCTTTTTCCCCCCTTTGCTATCCTTGGAAATTTTTTCTTGTCCTTGCCAAACACTGTTGCTTTTGAGATTTTCATGCTATGTCTCTCTTTCAGTTCACCACTGCTATTTTAAATTTTTTCCTTACTTCCTTAATCCTTGCTACTTTTAAAGTTTAGTCTATTTTTATGTTGTTAGCAGTTATTATTTTTTAGTTATTTCTTGCCTTTCCTTAGCACCCTCACATCCTCATGCTCTTCAGCTCTTGTAACCCTTCAAGCTACAAGGAAGTTTCAGGTCCCCCCCCTCCAGAACACTCTAATTCCTGTAACTATGCCTCTGGCTTTGTCAGAGCCTTCTTCAATTTCCAAAGGCACCTTTGTGCTTCAGAGCAGTCTGGTTGTTTTCTGTCCTACAGAAGGTTTTCATCTGGTATATCTATTACCTCTAACATGTATCTCACCACCTCAAATATCAGTTTGGGTTTCTGCAGAGAGAGCAATAATCTTTACATGCATTCATTACTGCACCTCCCGCAGTGGTTTTTGTTGTGTTTCACAGCTTATTTTTGCTCTTACTCCTCAGCTGTTAATTACAATGCTCTACACAAACTCTTATAGAGGTCTTGTATCACCATGCATCTGGGGTGTTTTCTGTGCTTCACAACTCAGCTGATTCTCTTAAGCAGAATTGATGGGAAATACCATGAACATGATTCTCAACCATTGACACCTCACAAAAATTAATTTTAGGTATCATTCTACTTTGCTATTTAAACCTATTCAGAATATAGTCCTGGGACAAGTTACACAAAATCCTAAACATAGGTATTAAAATAAAATATAAGCCAATAGTACTCCAGATTTTTTACAGGAAATTAAAGCACATAACTTTCTATGAAAGAAATATTAACATATTTAATAAGCAAAGATTTAACATAGACTTGTAACTCATCTATATCCATCTATCCATACCCCCAAAATTAAGAGGAAGCACTTACCTAGTCATGTTCCTGATAAAATGAAAGCAGACACACTAAAGCAGCACAAACATCCATCTCCAACAACAGTCCC
>NW_010307413.1:5520-12417 GCF_000700745.2 Antrostomus carolinensis | reverse complement strand
TGGTTTGGGTTTTGTTTTTTTTTTTTTTTACTGCCATGGATAATTCCTTGTGTTTCAACATTTCAATATAAAACTGCAAAATAGTCCAGGCTGCTGGAGGTAGACCCAGAATAGTTTCTGTGTTTAAAATGCAGAGTTAATAGGAAAAGCGTGGACAGCTTGTTGGGTTTGTCCTCTGTACTCAAAGGCACTGATTTTTATATGTGAGAAATGATCTAGCAACATTTCGACGTGGTTGTCCTCTAAAGTATGTTGCTGACCCGAGAAACTTGGTTGGTGAGATGGAGTTGATGAGACTTGTCTTTATTTAGAGAGGCCACTTTCTTCATGTCTGCTCTGATTTGTAAAATGGAGATTATCGTATTATGTGTTCTCGCTGCAAAGAATGAAGAGTAATTATTGGTGGTGGTGAAGCTAAGTCAGATTTGCAGCTCAGTACCGGGAAGAGGTTTGTAAGTAATATGAAATCCTGTCTTCACTGCAGTGCCTGGATGGCTGAGCGCAGACGTGTTGAATAGATGGGACAAGAGGAAACATTAAATTGTAATTCCCTCCCTGAAACCTGCCCACCTCGTGCTGCAGTGGGGCAGAGTCCCCTGCGACACACAGCATGTGCTCTGTGATCTGTCTCCTGTGCCTTGTGATTTGTTCTCAGCCTTGTTTAATTTTTATTTATTCCTTAAAATGCAGTAGTCCTGGTATTATGATCTTGGTTTCACAGAATATGTGTGCCACAGGGAACACACTTATTCCTCTCAAAGTTGTGCCAAGCTGTCTGGTAGCTGCCACAGTGCACACAGAGCTCTCCTGTTTATTCCCAGGGCCTGGGAAGCAGAAATAATTAAAATCCTGGGTAGCTGGGATGTGATTTTCATAGAATCATAGAATCATGGCATGGCTTGGGTTGGAAAGGACCTTAAAGATCATCCAGTTTCAACCCTCCTGTTGTGGACAGGGTTGCTGACCACTGTTTTGCTCCTCTTGATCCATTTGACAAAGGGATCAACTGGTTACAACTTGCAAGATACAAGAGTTCTGCCAAGACCTGCAAAATGACCCCTCTTGGTTTTCCCTGCCGGGTGCCTTTGCACAGTGAGAGGTTCTCAGGGGACGCGGGTCGGAGGGGACAGTGAGGGCTGGATGATGCTGGAGGCTCGCCAAGCTCTGCAGTGCCTTTCCCTGCAGGACAGTTGGTCACAGGGACAATAACCGGGACATCCTGTGGCTTCCCAGGGCTGGCAGAAGCTGGTGTGCTGCTTGGCAGGTGTCTGATGGATGTGTATTTATTTTTTTTTCCCTGCAGTCACTGTTTTTGTTGGACTTTTCTCCTAGCCAAGCACTAACAGCGTCCTGCTTGGCTTAGTGCTTGGGACAGAGCAGGGGCCACATCACACCTGGCACTGCAGAGGCAGAGTCCCCCGTCCTCCTCAATCACTGTCTCATGGGTCACCTCCTGGACAAGCTCCCCTTGGGCAAACCTGAGGAGTTCCTAGATTTTTCCTTTTTAATTGGGAAGCAAACAAGTCCTCTGCAGCTGTTTCCTCTTCCTTGCAAGGCAAGCCAACGGGCTGTCAAAATGAGTAACTCTCAAGGTCCTTTTCTTGGTGTCATGATGGATGCACTCCCGGCTCTGTCTTTCTGGGCTTTGTTTGAGCCTTTCAGACCCCATGGATATTTCCTCCTCCAGGAACCTATGTCTCTACAATTTACTCATCTTTTCTGTGTAGTTGTCATTGAACCAGAGCAGCCAGCTCCACACAGCCCCTCCTAAAACAACAGGACACAGAGTTGCCCTTAAGGGACAGACTGGGCTCCAGTGGAGATGTTTCACCTCTTCCTTCAGATCCAATGAAGTTTTTCCTTTAAAAATAAGTAATTAAAGCTGTAGGATGTATGGCAGAGCTGGAGAACAGTAAAAGAGTGGCCGATGGACGTGTCCCCACTGTTCCCAAGGAGCTAGAGAAACGAGAAATTGTTATTTTGCACATGTGTGCTTTGATAGGGAATGTCAGAGACCCCTCTGCAGGTGGCTCTGGGGCAGAAATTCCCCCCAGGACAATGCAGACAGGACCCTTTGGAAACAGGAGATGCTCGTTGTTGTCCCATGCCTGGGGATCTCCGTGTAGGTGGGCAGAAGAGGTCTAGCACCCAACTCTGCTGGCAGCCTCCTTTCTGGTAATGGTTGGGAAGGCCATGGTCTGTGCCTCAGTTTCCCCTGTGCAAAACAGCTGTGTCAGCATTGTAGTGGAGCTTTCTCTCTTCATTTCAGCCAATTTCATGGATGTCTAGAAGTAGAAGTGTTTTCAAACAGTTGAAAGCTCCTTAGTTCACATGGAAGTTATGAATTGAGGCTTTAATTAGGCAGGAAGTCATGCTGAGGAAAGGGTCAGGCTGGTGACCAGGTTGTTCTCCTCTGACTTTAAAATCTATGCAACCAAAAATACTAGTCTGGGAAATATCCTATGGCTGGAGCTTTTCCATGCACATCCTCTGCATCATTTTAAGACACAGCAGCCAGAGCCTTCACCAGACTGCATTATTACTGCACAGGTTACTTTATGGGCACAAACAATGACACAGACCTGGCCATAAGAGTCACTGCAGCTAGCTATTAAGAGAATAAAAATAAACAGGAGTGTTGTGTGCGCCTGGGACCCAAGCTGCAAAAGACTAGCTCATTAACTTTAAATATATCACCTAGCTGCACTCTGGAGGTCAAATTTGAGGAAGGAAAAAAAAAAGGGTGAATACTTATCAGTCTCCACACAGCAGATCCTCATCTCTGTTTAAATGCGTGCGTCATTTTAGCGCCGTGGCAAGAAACTTTTAAGGAGGTGGGAGAACCCGATTATCCTAAAATTGGCCAGGGAAAAGCCTTATTTAGGAAGCAGTCAGGTCAGATTATGCAGGCTCCCAGTTTAATGCTCTGAAAACCAGGTGTGAGTCTCTCTCCTAGCCTTGGCTGTAGGCAATGCAATCCATACACCTTTCCTTCCTCTCTTTTTCTTTCCCTCTCCCTCTCTGTCTTCTCCAGCCCAATGAATATTTAATTACATCCTCCAAGGGAGCCGCTCCGTTGGGAGGCTTTTGGACAGACAACGGTCGACTGAAGACTGAGGGTCAGGGCTCTCCCGAGGGATGGAAGGCACGATGGGTTCACACTGCTGCTCCTCTGAGCATTTAATTATTTCTTCAAAGCAGAAGAGCTCTGGCAGGAGAGTTTCCAGGAGCCCATGCCCAGGCTGCTGCTACCTGGGATGTGGGGATTTGCCATCCTGGCTCAGCTCGATCCTTCTCTCCTCTTCCAGGTCCCATGTGGTTTGGGGTTGGTCTGCTGCACTCTCCCTGTCCAGCACATACAACCTGGGCAAACCACTGCTGATGGTAGATCCTGTGGGATGAGGATAAATGTACCAGGAGAAAGGCAGGTTGGAGCTCAGGCCACGTGGGGTGGAGCTTGGCTTGGTGCAAAAGGGCAGCTGGGGGTATTTCATGCTGTGGTTGCCCTCCTTGGTGCCCTGACAAGGTGACTGCAAAGCTTTGCCTGCCCTCAAACACTTGTGTTTATCCTGCTAAGCATCCTCCAGCAAATACAACCTTCCCTTCTCCTCTTCGTTAAAGCAATGGACGCTGAGGGAAGATGAAATCCTTGGACTGGAGCTGAAAAGCCATCAGCTTAGAGAGAGGGTTGTGATTTTCTGTGCTCAGCTCTGATGCACCACTGAAGCTCAGCACCTCCAGCAAGAGCGAATGATACTTTGAAACCTCTTTGGCTTGGGGATCTGGAAGAACAACTCCAATATGAATGAAATGAAGTTGAAGGCAAGTAGCTTAGGGAAGTAAATCCTCCTTCAAAAGTGCTGGAGGATCCTTTGACTCCCCTTAACTTACATGTCCAACCTAGAGTTTGCTCCCTGGAAGTGCAGTGGTAGTTTTACAGGCTTCTCTATACGTGAAGTCATTGGTGTTTTTCCTTTTTCCACATCCCATTGGTCTACTCAGAAGAGCTAATGGCCATTTCTCGGAGGTGCAGACACCTATTCCTTGCAGCTGTCATCTCCAAACAAATTTCCTTGGGCTTCTGTATCTGTGAGAGCTGGAAAAGAACTTGATTTCCCAGCTCCATGCTGCTGCTGTGCTTGGCGTAAGTGGATGATGAACACGATGTGGGGCCCAACATTTCCCTGCAAGTAGCTCTGTAGACTCCTCGGTGGTGGCCAAACTGAACTCACAGCTTTTCAAACAGAAATTATCCCCAAGGTCTTTCTGCACCTGGTGAGTGAACAGTGCACGTTGTGACTTTGGCAGGTCTAGGACCCTTTGTTGGCCACGTGTTGTCTTTGGGCACTGAAAATGTTCTCAGAAGACCCAAAGATGTTGCTGGGTGCCTTCAGCATCTTCTTTCTGCAATTAGTTGGGCTCACATGATTGCTGCTGGGGCTGTTGACAGTGCATCTACTTGCTATTCCTTTTTCTTATCACATTTGCCTGGTTTTTGTCAGAACTGAGACAGTGTCTTGCAGGGAGCAAACCTTTGTGGGTATCTGGAAGCACTTAGCACCCAGCTGATGTGAACGGACTAGTAATCATAAGCAGATCTGATTTGTCTCTGATGATGTGGCCAGCGATGCTCTGAGTCATAGTTTTAGTCATGCAAGGTTCAGCCACATGGTTACTAACCCCCTTCTCTTTGACATTAACGCCAGGATTAAGAGGAAGCCTTATGGGGAAAAAAAATGTGAGGGCACAACCATTAGTAAATAAATAAATGTTTTAGGTGGTTTAAAACCAGGGGTTAAGCTAAGATCTGGTGGTGTGCTAAGATCATCCACACAAGCAGTGACCATCCCTCTGCTGATGGGTGGTAACTGGGGGATGAGGTGGCATCTGGATCACATCCTGCCCAGAACCACTCTGGTCCTCACCCACCTTGACACCTGACAGTCTTCACCTGCCCCTCTGTGCCTCGAGGTTTCCCTGCCCTCCCAGTTTGTAGATAACTTATTACAATGTGTGAGTGCCTTCATCAATCAAGGACTTCATCGTGGCTTAGGTTTTTACACCTCATCTGCAGTTGTAACTGCTGGGGCAGGGAGAGGAGAATAGATGTGACCATCACTAGATGGGGAGCAGACTCTGCTCCATCCTGACCATAGCTTTCCTCCTGCTTGTGCCCCGTCCCTCCTTACAAGGTTGTTTTCCTTCAGTGTGATGAGTTCTTGCTGAAGTAGTTAATTTGAGCTCGAGGCAGAAGTGTGGAGAGGATGTGAATAAATTGGCCTGGAGGAGACAGCAAGGGATTGGGGCTGTGTGATCGCTGCTGGTGGCAATGTTGTTGAGAGCTTGCTGGATGGCTCATGGAAAGGAGCAAGGGAAGGAGAGAGCAGTATAGACAGCACACATGCTCCAGACTGGTGTTTTCTTCCCTTCTTCCCATCCCTTAAACCCAACAAAAAGTCCATTTCTGAATAAGCTGCACATCGCTCGCTCTGAATATCAACTACTCCTGGGTGAGGAGCACATCTGTAGGCACAGCAAAGCCAAACGCGGGGACGTGCACGGTGTTTGATTTGCCTCTAATGCAGATTCTCAAACAGCTGCTTGATGTGTGCATTGCATACCAGCTTGTAGCGTGCCATGTACGTGACTATGGCTCAGAGGATGAGGAGGAGGAAGGCATCTTTTGACTGTATCCAACACCAATTTCAAAGCTGAGTGCTCCCAGGAGCTGATGGGTGGCCTGACCACTTGTAGATCCTATAAGTGATGTGGGTATTGGGCATTACCTGCATTACCTGGTTGTGCCCAATGGTTGTAGAGAGCAACCTTGTGCATTTTCACCTTGCAACCATGCAGAATTCCACTGGGTGTATCTCGGAGCCTATGTGTTGGATTTTATAATATTTCTCTCCTGGCTGTTGAATACTATAAAAGGAATTTTCAGCCAAAATTGTGAGTTCTCTTTCTTGATATTATGATGCTGCAGCCTCCTGCGATCCGGGTGGCAGGAAGGTTTGTTTTCTACAGCTTAAGATGAATGTTAAAAGGTTATTTCTACCAGGCAAAATGTTTTGGGGTCTAGTTTCCTTGCTAGTTAAGAGTTTTAATTGAAAAAGCAGTCAATAAGGGGATAATGCATTTTGTAATGGCATCATTCTTCTGTGGTTGTGGAAAATGCTATAATTAAGCTGATAATTAAACCCTGTGAAGTTAGTTATGATCCCTGGCAAAGGCACAGGGAAGACATGAGCAAAGGTTTGCCCAGAGTCTTGTTCTGAGTCAGACACGGAGCCCAGGAGTCCTGGCACCCGTTTTCTCATGAGTCATGTGTAGGACTCAGTCCTGCCTCTCCTCTGTGGATGAAATGACATTGTAGAAAATGCAAATTGAACAACTCAATATTTTGGGGTCGTATATGGATAGACCAAATATATGCACAGGCAGGTACTAGAATCTCTTTAAAATGCAAATTGTTTTCTTGCTAATCTGTCTAATTTCTTTAACCCAATTTGCATCATAGTGCATGGTTTTGTTACTGCCTTTCCCTTGGAGTGATGTACTGCAATGTAAATCGCCCCAAATCCACTGTCACCTTGCATTACCTTCCCCAACATGATCCAACGCGCTGTGACTGATACAATCCGACTTGATGTCATAAACTGATGCCTCCCATGGGGAAACAGAAGGAACACATTTTCTTGTAGCCCATAAATGTTTTAAAGAATGACTTTCCAAGTGATGGGTTGCCCACTCCCTTTCCTTTTCTGCTTAATAAGCTGTCCTAGAAATTAGCTCCATCCTGCAAGTGCTCAACCTGCTCCAACCCTGCAAAACCCTTCAGCGTGGGCTGAGCCCTGAAGGTGTGAGCAACTTCAGCAGTTGGATGGGGTCTTCTTA
>NW_010307413.1:0-5492 GCF_000700745.2 Antrostomus carolinensis | reverse complement strand
CCTTTCAGAGCCCCTGTTGCTGGGGGTATATCACCCCCAGGATATACGGAATTACGGGCAGAGCCTAGTGAATACAGATCACTATTCTGGCAAATGAGCGGGTTTTTTTTTTGACTCCGCTTATTTTCACATTGTGTTTCTGCGAAGATAAGGACACGGAGAGATTTCAATCAGTGGTGCATATGCTCAGATGAAGCATGTGAAATAAAAAGGAGAGATAGCAGCAGCATGCAGCACATGTGTTAAAGCTCTTCACGCAGGGCTGCCACGGGTCCCGCAGTCAATAGCAACATTTTCATAGTAGCCCTTTGCATTGATCTGCTTTAGTGTGATGGTTTTAGACACTTCTTACACCTCATAATTTAGCAACAGCAACTACGTGAAGAGGTAGAAACAGTCAGTTCCAGCCGAATTTGAATACAAACCAAGCAAAATGTCTTACAGTTGCTGATTCTGCTTCCAGACGTGAAGAAGGGTTAATATATCCTCCCATATCAATTTGGCCTAATAATATCTAGGAGGATATGTCTATGGAATGATAGACAAAGGAGAGGCACATAGACATTGAACTACCGTGTTCAGAGAAGCAGGTAATTTTAAGATCCTTCAACAGGCTCCATTTCCTTTTTTTTTTTTCCAACATTTTTTTTTTCCAACATTTCCTTTTTTTTTTTTCTTCCCCCCCCCCCATTTTCATTAAGCATCATGGAAATTCTCTGAGGGAAAAGTCATATTTGATACAGTACTCAGATATACTTCAAACAGCCACACGCCTCATTTACAAAACATACTCGGGACTGCGTAGGCTCCATTCATTAATGGCAGGAATGGTCTCCTCGTCCTGCTAATGGCACTGAAGCTGTGTCTACACTGCCTGCTCTACATGCCGAACACGCAGGGCTTTTAGGAGATGGATGCTGATGGAAAGCTGAAATGAAGTGCCTTGTGGATTTGCAATAATCTGGCTCTTCCCTCTGCATGTACTCCCTTTCTCTGGAGGATGGGGTTGGCCCTGTAAAAGCTTTGCACAGACCTGGCTGTTTGGCAGCTCTGTAAAGAGGAAGAGCTCTGGCTGTGCTAATGGCTGCTGTCCTCCTGCCAACATTAGGTTTTTTGGGAAGTGACGTGCCTACAAACTCTCCAGGGCTAGAGAAAGACCTGTTCATCTCTATTTGTGCTTCTCCTAGTCCTATCTTCAGGTATGGGTCTGTAGGTACCACAAAGTTCATAGAATCATAGAATCATTGAATGGTTTGGGTTGGAAGGGACCTTAAATCTTATCCGGTTCCACCCCCCCTGCCATCAGCAGGGACACCTTCCACTAGACCAGGTTGCTCAAAGCCTCATCCAACCTGGCCTTCAACACTTCCAGGGAGGAGCAGCCACAGCTTCTCTGGGCAACCTGTTCCATGTTGATGTGTCAGGTGCCATAGTGCATATATGGGTCCATGATACGCAGCAGATCCAGAGTAGTTAATTGGACATTGGCACTACGTGGTACATTGATCTTTTTCTTTCATTCCAGGGGATGGCCAGGTTGATTTTGATGAATTTATGACTATTCTGGGACCTAAGCTGGTATCATCAGAAGGCAGAGATGGCTTTCTGGGAAATACAATAGACAGCATATTCTGGCAGGTAAGTGGTCATTTTTTTTTTTTTTAAATGCAACTTTATCCAACTATCAAGAACTTCCAGAAGTGATTAGTTGAGGAGCACAAGGTGTTTTGCTAAGTGGGAATGCTTGTGTCAAGGCTGCACGGGTCTTTCTTGCTGTGTGCTGTGTAAGACAATCCCATGTTGCTGGAGGGACCTGTTCTCAGCTAAGCCCTGTGCTGAAGGAAGGGAAAACACTTTCTGTGGGTGAACTGCAGATGAACACTACAAAGCACCCAGTTATTTGTACAACATGTTTGGGAGCATTTTGGAACTAATTTTTGGAAGAGAAAAGCATTTTTCTAGATGAGTCTTTTGAGTTAGGAACCTTGAACCTGTCCAGCTGCTCTCAGAAATGTGCCCCTGTTCAACATCCCTTGGCTGTGGTGGAGAGATGTTCCAAGCAGAGCAAGGTGTGACATGCAGGCCACGTCTGATCAGTGCTTCTACAGTTAATTCAGGTCTGAGGCTGAGGATAACGATGTTGTGCCAGTACAAGTTTTACCCGTGGTTCTACCCTTGGGGTGGTTTGGTCCTGCTGGTTTCAGGCATCAGAAGAGAGGCAGATCTGGCAGCAGAAGCTCCCTCACGTCTGTCATACAGTGCGATCGTTAAACAACATTAGACCTTCCTGGAAAAGCGAAGACAGTCCAGGCTGTTATGGTGGGGATTAAAAATCCCCCAAAACACTGTGCTGTGTATGTCTTGCCAACGGATTGAATGTGTGGCTTCCTGTGAGATTACTGCTCGTTTCATTGATCACCCAACAGCCTTTGCTTGCTCATAAACTTTAGCTGTTCCCAAGTTTATGTGAATCAAAAGAGTCAAACCTGGATATAAGCATTTCTGACTTCTTTTACTACCCTCCAGCACTGTCCAGACTGAATTGGGTGGAGTTGTCTTTTAAAAGTCTAAAAGTTTTTTAAAAACTTGTTCCTGGCCTCCTGGCATGTGGTAGAAATAACCCTGGAAATCCTGGTCTGGATTCTTTTATTTGGTTGTCAAAGCCAGAGTTTGACGTTGATGAAGCTGTGTTGGTTTATAATGTATCTGGGGGGGATGTGAGAACCAAACTCACACTATGAAGGGCAGGAGTGTGGCAGTTACGAACGTTTGATGGCCTCCATTGCACCTTGCTAGCCTCAACTCAAGACATGAGCAAGGGGTAGAGGAGGAAGCACCATCCCATCCCACTGAGCCTTTGGTGCCTTCCAGACCTCCCCCAGTGAGACTGGCCTCACCAGAGCCATCCAAGAAGCAAAAATACCCATTGAGAAAATCAAGTTCATGAACTTGATTTGATGGGAACCTCTTTGATGGGAAAGCAGAGAAGTCTGGAGCCCTCCCTAAAATTCAGCTCACAGGTTAACCTGCTGCCATTTAGTGACCTTTCAGCCCACGTAAATGCCTGCAGTGGCTTTGAGAGGCAGCGAGGAAGGGAGGTCATGTGCTCTGGTTTTAGAGCAGCAGGACTCTCAGACTCAGCTTTTGCCTTGGTCTTTCATGCAGCAGGGACCATGGCCCTTGTGCTGTGGTAGGACAAGTGAAAAAGAGTGCAGAGATTTCAGGTAACCAGCCCCACGGTGGGAAGGGGCAGCCCTGGGGGTTGTCTGCAGGCAGTGAAGCTTTGACTGAATTGCACAAGTGCTCCAGGGCCTTGGAAAAAAAAAAGTTTATGGTCTTTTACTTGTAAGAATAAAAATACATCTCCTTACATAGAACTTTCCAGGATTTCAAAGCCCTTGAAGAAAAAGCTTGATCTCGCATTTCATTTCTCCTGGGATAAGAGAGCTCATGAAGAATAAAGTAATTTTGCTGCTTGTTCCTAAAGAAAAAGCAAAGAAAGATAAAAACCATGTAGAGAAGTGCCATTCAGAGAACAGGTTCCCTTTGCCCACTCCTACCTGGCTTTACCCAAGTCCTCTGCAGAGTCATAAGTCACCTCATCTTTAAGCAAAGCATTTATGCATTTGCATTATCTCCTGTGGGATTATGTCTGATTTGAAACAAAGCCCTTTTCAGAACTGGGGCCTGGCTGTGTTTCCTTTATCCCCTTGACGTACAATTTTCACATTGGCTGGAAAAGAATGGCAGGGAGAGGGGGATGAGTTTGGCTTCCTGATAGAGCGCTTCACCCCTGCAGTCATCCCCAAAGAATAATTTTAAGGAGGGGATGGTGCCCATAAGCCTGTAGTTGTGACAGGAGCTAGGTGACAAGGGCAGCAAAGGTGGGATAAGAAGGGACAATGTTGCCTTGGTGTCAGCTGGTTGGGCAATGCTACCAGGAAACCTCTCCCCAAAGCTGCAAGCAGCAAAAGGCATCTTGAAGAGGCCCTTATGTCAGTCCCAGAGGGATAGAAAATCCATGTTGGCATCCAGAAAGTGCCTTCTCTTCTTCCATCCAAACAGCTTCTCTCCAACTGTCAAGATTTTGGCTCCCGGGGTATTTTTGACGAGGGTCCAGCTTTCTATACTGCGGCACTTCCTGGAGCACGTCTTATGAGTTCATGGCTGAGGGAACTGGAGTCCTTTAGCCTGGAGAAAAGGAGGCTGAGGGGAGACCTTCTGGCTCTGTCCAACTCCCTGAAAGGAGGGTGGAGAGAGGTGGGGGTGGGTCTGTTCAACCAAGGACCAAGGGACAGGACAAGAGGAAATGACCTCAAGTTGTGCCAAGGGCAGTTGAGATGGGATGTGAGGAAGAATTTCTTTGCTGAAAGGGTTCTGAGGCATTGGAAGGGGTTGCCCAGGGCAGTGGTGGAGTCCCCATCCCTGGAGGGATTGAAGAGTTGTGTAGACATAGTGCTGAGGGACATGGGTTAGTCGGGGACTTGTCAGTGTTGGGTTCATGGTTGGACTCAATGATCTAAAAGGGCTTTTCCAATCCAGGCAATTCTGGGATTCTGTGACTCTATTCCAAGTGCTCCTTAATAACTCTTTAAATAATGTAATGACAGAGTTAAATAATAAACAGCAGCAGCAGGAGAGAGGAATTCAAAGGAACAGGCAAAGGCCTGGAGATGCATTTGCAGACGAAGCTGTGAGTGAGTTGGTAGGACACAGGAAGGCGATTCCAGATAGCAGAAGCTGCAGAGGGGAAGGACCTTACAACAACAGCAGTGGGGCTCCAGGAGATGGGGGGAAGAGTAAGCAGGAGAGAGAGGAATCATGTGTGGAAGAGGCAGGCTTGAAATAATAGGGAAAGGGTTCCTCCCTCCTTCCCTATGTGTTGCCTGAATAGTGATGGCCAGCCTAGGAGAAGCAGGACTTGGCTGAGACCTGAGTGTTGGTGGGCGTTAGAGACACAGAGGGTCTCTCAGATATATTTTCCTTCCTTGATTTCCCATGTGGGCTTTAATTGAGTCATAGCTGTGTGTGTTGTAGGGAACTGACTCTTGCTTTCTCAGGTACCTGCGATCAGTTCTGCTCCAGTTAGAATGATTCTCTACAGTCCCTCAGCTGGGTTGGGAGGTATTAATGGGAGGGAAAAATCATCCCTGCAAATACTATTTCAGGTCAAGTCACTATAGACCAATGATATCAAGGAGAGCTGAGGAAACATGGGCTTCTGTCCAGCTCGGAAAGTCTGTCTTCCTGAGTGAGATGCCACACACACCAAGCACCGTGTTGCAGAGAAGCTCCCCAGATGCCTCCTGCTCTCTTCCAAGATGATTTTCTCATCCTCATGCCAACTGTGTGCAACTGGAAACAACATGTATCTGTGCACAGATATCTTTAACTGTCTGAAATTTTTAAGAGAGTCTTAAACTGTCTTAAATAATTTTCATATATATTTTAATATATAAATTATTGGTATATTTTAATATATATATGTATAA
>NW_010307412.1:8789-15271 GCF_000700745.2 Antrostomus carolinensis | reverse complement strand
ATTCTGTGATTCTGTGATATTCTGTACTCTTATTATAGCTATTTGCTTTATTAATAACAAAGTTATCTGTATACACTGTATACACCTATTTAACATTTAGCTAACTGTTGAATAGAAAACTAGAAAAAAAGACTAATAGTAAGGTAGCCTTTGGAATGTAAGGATATGACATACTATTGCAAACTACCTAACATCTTAATTACAGGTTTCCTAATTTATCATGACTCTTTGTGTTTGTCTTTGACACTCAGCTGTATATCCTACTACAGTAGCTTCAAACTGTCTGTAAAGGACTTGTTTTCTTTTGCAATCTTTTGAAACAATATAGCTTATTTTCAGTTGTAAGGGATTCTTTTAAAATCAGGGCCCAAATGAAACTGATGTATCAGCTTTCCCGTATTCAACTTGCATCTAGTCTGTTCTCCATGTAACTTAGTGTGGTTGTCCTTTCAATTTCCATTTCAACACTTCTTTTTAGGCATCAATTTAGCCAATGCTACAGTTACATAGCCAGAATTATTTTTTCCTTGTTCTAGAACAAAGTAGAAGTAATAGAGTTGGCCTCTGTTCTTGCGTAACTAGGTCTGACTTCAGAAGGGCCTAATTAATGAAGAGAAAGATCCACAAAGTACTTATAAGTTGGACTGCAAGTGACAGTCTACTCAGATGAACTATTGCTAAAATGTGAATATTTTTCTTTAAATCATAGTATCACAAGACGAAAAAAACCTGGGTTTTTTTCTTATCTCCGACGTCTTAAAACTCTATCACCTTCAGTAATACAAACAGGGTCTCTATGCCATAGCTCAAAAGGGGATTCGCAGCCTTCCAAAGCATTCTGGTTTCTAGTCCTCATGCTTTGTAGTAACTGAACTGAAAATCACTGTGCTGTTTTACAGTGGAGAAAACAACCTGAGATTCCCCAAATTTTACTATTATTTTCTTATTTTCACATTTTCTGTTCACCTATTAGATAATGAAATGTAATGGCAATACATTAGTAGTTTAAAAATATTTCTTTGTATGTGAGCACTTATCCAGTCTGTCTTATTCTGCATGTTACTAGTTCATTCTAAGGATTTGAACGCCAATCTTTTTTTACTGAGGGTTTGGGTTTTGGCGTTTCTTGCACCAAACATTAAAGGGAGAGTAGCAAAAAGAGAGATCGCTCTGATAGTCTGTTGGATTCTAATTGTTGGTTTGTTTTTGCGGTTTTTTAGAGTCATAAAAGGTTATCTTACTTTTTAAGTAGTTATTCATCATATAAGCTAGGTAAAATCATAAACTCATATTGGATGTTTTTAGTTGAGTTTTTATTCACAGCAATCAACCCTAGTCCAGGGTAAAAAAAAATGAGCTTTATAAGAATATTCCAGGGTTGAGGAGGATCTGGATGTGGCTGTGATTGTGAGCATGGAAGTGTGTGTACTCAGCACAGATAGGACAGGGAATATCGCTGCTGCTGTAGCACAAATACCCTGAGCCACAGGAGACAATCCAGCTGAGTAAGTGAGGCTTCCAGCCAGGGGTGCTCTCACAGGGGTGCTATGTGCCATGCTGTAAGATGTAGCTTAAATCAGACTCCTCCAAAACAAGGACATTGGGTGTAGAGAGTAGAGAATGACTTTGGGAAGGCCAGTTAACTCCTAGATCTTACTCTGTTGGGCTTATGCCTTATAGTACAAACAACTTTGAACCTTCCAATAATCTTCTCAATCTTATGTTATAATCGAATTACAGTCTGGAGGGGGAAAAAATAAATATATAATTTTTGTCTTGTCTACCTCATCTCCAGCTTCTCTTATTTAGTAAGATTAATAACTATGGGCCATTTCAAATGTCCAGAGCTGTCTGTTTCCTTAAATCTTTCTTTGAATAGATTCTGAGAAGTGCCACTTTGATTTTTCCTATTTCCTGTATCAACTATAGCAATCTGATGTAATTCAGGTGGAGGACAGTGTTTCTAAATCCATCATGACAATAGAACTGTATTCAAATAA
Organism: Antrostomus carolinensis; assembly: GCF_000700745.2. Taxonomy (NCBI): domain Eukaryota; kingdom Metazoa; phylum Chordata; class Aves; order Caprimulgiformes; family Caprimulgidae; genus Antrostomus; species Antrostomus carolinensis. Next base: position 13,271 of record NW_010307412.1, on the reverse strand, counting down.
ATGAATGCAAAAATAATACTTAACCTTTTTGGCCCAGTGTTACGTACAAAAGCAGAGACTGTGACAGATCAGGTGACATCAGCTTTTCCTTAACACTAATATTAGTAGCAAGCCCGGGGATATAGAAAGTACTGTGCAATTCATTGCCGCCTTTTTGAATGATCAAATCTCTTTGTATGAGAAGGGCTATAAATACTCTCTTTGTTTATTCTGCAGCCCAAGGGCAAATCTATGATAGAGACAAGATTCTGCAGCCGCAGTTACAGAAAACTCAGCATTCTTCTGTGCCATTAATAGGAGCCTCTAAGTACTTTTGAGATGACCTAAAAATAAGTCAGTGCAGCTCTTCTGTTTTACAGACAAATTTATTAGAGACCTGGTTGGATGTGGCAGGAGAAGAGAAAAATGTATATGTAAACAAATCCTCAGAAACATTTTCTACAGAGTGAGTGTTATGCAAATATGCAGGTAAAACTTGCACTTAAGTAAGTGCCCACCATGAAATCCACATCTAAATTAAAATGCAGTAACTTGAAAATGTTGGTTGTAAACCAGACAACACTGAAAAGTGTCTGTAGTCAAGGTGCTTGTCACTTGTAGTGGAGAAGGATAATTCTACTCTAAATAGATTCTGAGGCTACTACTCCAAAAACATCTCTCATCTGTTCCATTTCACTTACAAATAGACCAACTAAAACTGCCCACAATCAATGGATTTAAGTAGAACTTGACTTTATCAATAGATAATGATAAAAAAGCAACCTTTGTTCAAGCCTGTAATGCAAATAAAAGAATGAGTTACTGGGACCTCCTTGGGACATGGACTCCAGCACACTTAGACCAAGCAGACAGGTCCTATGTTCTTTTTTGAACTCCCTTTGAAAATTAGGTGGGATTAACCCTCCTGGGTGTCTGTGTCAGTATCTCTCTCTCAATTTTAACGTCAGTCTTGAGCAGTTTGTAGCCATTTTTTTTCCCTTGTGCTGATGCTAGTTTTGTTACATAGTTAATTAGTTTCCCGCTACTTTTATAGGAAGCTAACAAATTGCTTCACATGATTTTGAAGTGGTCTCCTAATATCATTCTGGAAGAGCAGCTCTCCACTCCTTTGGATCAGAAGAATGGTCAGGATTATATGCACCATTTCAAATAACATTCATGTACACTTGTAATGGTGTCATATTGTTCTTTTTTTACTGGAAATATCTTGCCTCATAGATGCTTGGATTGTGTTTCATGAGTATAGGAGATTGATAATAATTTTGTTTGGCTACTTAATCCATCTCTCTCTTTGATCACTCTTTTTGCCTGCAATCCCAGAAAGAATTATTGTTACCCTTTATTTATGACCTTGCACTCTCTACAATTGATTTTCCTCCAATTACTATTACTTTGGCTCTCAAGGTCATTCACTTCTAGTATGATAGTACAGTTCCCTTCTGTGTGGATAATGCATCTCAATAACATATTATCAACAGATCTCAGTGGCATAATTTTATTTTGTTTGGGAAGTTTACAAATGAAAGTATTGAATAATATTTGCCCTATGGTGGCTCTTTGAGGACTCCTCCTAGAACCTTATAAGAACTTCTGGTCCAATGTTCCTCTACAGTCTGTGTAAAGAAGGTAAATTTACTGTTTACTAAGCATCACTGAATTGTTGCTCCTTGCAACATTTGAGAAATATTTGTGAACGTTATATGAACCTATGTTTACATCTATAAGGATGATATTTATACAGAAAATAACTGGGATGGAATAAAAAGATTTTAAAACTGAAAACAGATGTATAGGAAGACAATGAAGGCTTTTTCGGTACACTTAATTTAGATGCACCTATGCAATATAGTATTCAATCTTTTAGTTTGAAATGGGTAGTACATGACAACAGAAAAATTATCTTTCATTTGGAAAATGACAAGTCTGTATTTCTTCTTTCTTTGAGAAAAAAAAAAATACAGTTCTCTACTACAATATAAAGCAATGCTGACACCTACAGAGAATGTATGTAAATATCAACTTGGAATTTGCATTTTCTGTGAGAATTTCCAGAATTATTTTGTAAAGGAACAAATGATTTAAAGCAAGCTCTTATAAATGTTAAGAAAAATAAATCTTTATCTTCTGCTTGGGTCAATCCTTGGTAAATCAGATAAAATTTTGAACATAAACCATATGCTTTAAAATGATGTAATTTACTTTCAGTAATGTACACTTCCACTTAGATTTATTTATTTATTTTTTTACAGATTGTTTCATACAGCTGTGGAGGACCCAATAGCCATGAATAAAGCCATCAACATGATGTACATTGCAGCACAGAGCTGGGTTTATTGCTTCTGATAGTCTGTTTCCCCTTGCCTCCCTCACTGTGACACAACAGGATTCTATTAGTATTACTGGGTTTGCAGCTCTGTGCTCAGCCAAACAGGCCTATAAAAACTTCTGTGTAATAAAGATTGCCCATATGTGGAGTAAGGCTAAAGAAAAATTAGCTTAACATATTGAAGAGAGATTACAGAGAAGAGATAGCTGTGTTATTGAATATTTGTTTACCAATGTACTATCATGGGTTATGCAAGCTGTGATACTCACCACACTGGTGCAGAAAGGCAGATTCCTTCTTTCCTCCCAAGCTTAAGGTAGATGTTTTAAATACATAGAAAAAGTATAACTAACAATGAATTCTCTGCAGTAGTCGTTTTCTCAGAGGCAATTTAGAGGCTTGACAGTACCTGGCTTAAAATGGTGATTTACAAAGTGACCAAGGGAGAGGAGGCACTAAGTCACTTAAAAGAAGCTTTGGAAACATTGGAGATGGCAATTGTGGGCTTGTCCAACATTCATGCTATCCATGTTCCCCTTATACAAACATCTGGGAGAATGTCAACTCCCAAAGGAAATTGTCTGAGAAAGTTAGAAGTAGGTTTCCAGATCTGAACTGCTGAAGATCTTTCAAATTTTTAGTTTTGGTTCCAAGTATGGCTTGGACCCAACTCAGCTTGTGAGGAAATGGAAACTCAGAAAACTGAATGACTAGAAAGCTTACCTTTGAGTTAAAGGGTTTGGGGTTTTTTTAACCATAGAGAACTACAAATTGGAAAGCAATGCTATTCATCAAAGGCAAATCATAATTATTTTTATGCAAAAGGCTGAATACTACTGACAGATGTCTGCTACTTCTTTGGAAATGAATATATCACAAGGTATTAATAAGTGTCTTTGAAAACCAGGTATATTTCATATCCTGGAATATTTTCATCTGGTAGATAACGGTGCTTTACCAGTCAGATTGTCAAGATCTTTCCATGGAAAAGTGATCTATTTGGACTAGCTAATGTGTATTTTCATTTTTAGTGGACAATCACAATATTAAAATTCTGGTATGTATATTTTTAGCATTAGGTAGAATTGTTGGGGGTTTATTAATAAACTGTAGGAATGAAAACACCAGATTCAACCCTTTCACAGTATAACTGTGGCCCTAAAAGTGTGTGTACACCATGCCTAAGTACATAAACCAGTTTGATATATATTATTATGTGTATGTAAGCACACATATTCTCATGCATATATATGAATAACAAGTTGTTCTTAGTTGAGGGAACTGAACCAAGTTAAGAAATACTCTTTCCTCTTCAATATTTACATGTTTACCTTTTCAGCTTTTAATTCATGTATGTGTTTAGAACAAAATCATTGTTTTAAAGTCCATTGTTCTGGTGGATCTGAGCATGATGACAACAGACAAAAGCTTAGCTTACAATTTCAAATGCTGTGAGATAAACTTCTTTTCAATGTTTTCCTAATACCAGCAGATAAACAAAGATTGTTTCATACTGATCACTGTTATTGGCAAAGGCTTAGGCCTTATATGTACATATTTAGGTAGAAAAGGGGTAGATTTAGACTAGATATAAGGAAGAATTTTTTTACAATGAGGGTGGTGAAACCCTGGAATAAGTTCCCCAGAGAGGTGGCAGAAGCCCCATCCCTTGAAGCATTCAAGGTCAGGTTGGACAAGGCTCTGAGCAACCTGATCTTACTGAAGATGTCCCTTCTCACCTCTGCAGGGAGGTGGGACTAGATAGACTTTAAAGGTCCTTCCAACCCAAACCACTCTACAACTGTGCATTCAGACTACTTGTGATAAGCCCTGGCAAAGTCTACTAATATATCTTCTTTTTTCTTTTTTTTTCTTTTTTTTTTTTTCTTTTGGTAGGATGTAGAAGATGGATGCTGCCTCTCACCTCTCGCTCACTTGCCCTGAAAGTTTGCACAACCAGCAGCTTTTTGTGAAGTTGAGATACAATCGGTGCATTGTTTCAAAGCAACCAAAAGGCAACGCGTGATGATGTTTTTATAGCGGCCTTTTAGGCAGTTCATGGGGGAAACGGCAACCTCCGGGGGTATGTTTTGCTCGTGACCTGGAAACCGTCTGCGCCTTGCGAGAGAGCCCGAGGGAGACCGTACCCCAGGGCG
>NW_010307412.1:0-8684 GCF_000700745.2 Antrostomus carolinensis | reverse complement strand
CCAGCCCGCCCTGCCAGTCACCGCGGGGCCATCGCTGGCAGCTGGAGGTGGTCCGTGGGGCCATGAACTGTCTTCTCGCCTGGTGGCCCTGGTGGCTTTGCTAAAACCGAGGTTTGTTTGGGACAGCAGGCTCAAGTCTGGGAAGAGGACGGCATCTCGTCACTAAATATATGTGTCAGGTAATCCGTAAGAAAGGCCTAATTCCTGTACAGGTGAGATTATTTTTGTTGCAGGTCTTAATCTGGATATTAGCTGGAGGCTTGGCCAGGCAGTGTTTTCTACATTATGCTCATTCAATGCTCACTGTTGAGAATGAGTAACAAACTTTCTTTGTAAGTACCAGTCTCCTCTTCCACAGTGAATTCCTTGAGCTGCTCCTGCTGTTTCAACACTTCTCTAGCAAACCACCTGATTAACTTAATTATGTCTACAGTGTCTGAAGGACTACATTAAAAATGTAGTCTACACCAACAATATTCCTTGTGAAAGTTCTGATACTAAAATATAATCACAGACTGAGTTTCGGAAGAGAGCTTTTTCATCTAGTTTGCCACTGCTTTTTAAACGAAACCTCAGGCATATTCCTATGTTTTTATTTCCCAAACAAACAAATATTCTGTTACTGTGGTGACAGGGAGGATGGAAGTTAGAGAAAGAAACGTAACAAGCGGTAACAACGAAAGATCCAAAATTACTGATGGAGACAACTGTCAAACTGATCTGTTCATTAAAGCAAATGGAATTTGGACAGGAGTAGGGAAATATATCAAGCAGCCTTATTCTTGGTCAACTGAAATATGGAAATACAAAAAAAAAAATTATTCAATAAATAGTTTGACATTTGACACCAATTGAAATAATTTCTTATAAAAATGAACAGAAAGTATCAATTTCTAAACAGAGTTGAAAGAAAAAGTAATAGCTTTCAGCATATTTATGTACACATACAGAGAGAAGAAAACAGGCTTAGGAAGGAGAAGCAGTAGCAGAAGAACTTTTCACAAAAATAAGACTATTTGAATCATTTAGAAGTCATGAACTATCACTTCAGTACAGTTAACTCTTAAACTAGGAAGGTTTCTGACTGTTTTCACTGTTAGCATTTTGTGCAAAATTTGAGGGTTTACATTACAGATTTTTGTAGTACAAGGATTCTGATAATACGCCTTGTTGCATTTATTTGCAATGTCTGTCCTGCAAACCGCTACTGGTCATTCATGGCACTTGCTGAAAAAGAGGATCCGCTCAGATACAAGTTGGTTTACAGTAGACCGACTTAGGGTTTTATTAGTTGTTGGGAAGTAAGTGCAGTTTTTATATGGTAAGTGCAATTTTTTAACAAATAGAATACACATGCACACACATACTTAAAAAAAAAAAAATCTTACCTGTTGTGGCAGTTCTACACAACAACTGGATTCTTACGCCCTATACTTGGAGATTCTGAATTGTTCATATGCACTGTGTTTTAAACCTGTGTTCATAAAGTAATGGCTTCAGTGCCTAATCTGAAAAGCACACTCCTGCCAACACATGGGAAACCAAAACCTAGATGCCTGGAGTGTCTTTACTAAATCTGACTCTTCAGAGCTGCAGCACATACAGAAGGTAAATCTATATTGCTTTTGCACTGCAATTAGACTTTATTATATGCAACACGAAACGATGCATGTATAAGTGGTGCCTGGGACCTCTTTCAGTCTTTTCTTGGAAGGATGAAAATTTTTTGTTAATGGTGGTTCCATATTCTCATTTAATTTTGGAAGCATTTTGATCTCAGACTTTAGTTATTGTGAGCGTGTGTGTGTACATATATGTGCACACAATTGCCAATAACTATCTCTAGTCAGTCATCTGTGACATTTCTAGTATTGCAAATTGTATAACTTTGAGGGCAGTGGGCAAAAAATTAATTGCAAGGGCTTAGTGCTCTGACCATGCTGAAGGAAAGCTGCTGAAATGGCTGCAAGTTGAGCTCAAATTGTAATGCATATGTATATTCTGTGTACTGAATACAGTCCTTCAGTCTGTACATATGTGTAATTACTGTAAAATATGTATTATTTACAGAAAATATGGATTAGCATTTGCACAAAATCATCACCTTGGTGAGTGAAAGAGCATCTATCTTTAAAATACAGTATAAACCCTAAATCCTCCAGACAGAGGTTATTAATTATTGCTGCACAGCGCATCAGTGTCTTCTTTTAAAAGAAGCTTACACTGCATAATCTAAGAAAATACTCTATTATAGCAAAGAAGAATTGATAAGAAGCACAGTACAAATAATTTTGGAGGGCTATGTAATATGAATGCAATTACATTAGTTTTGCCATAGACATTCATGATCTTATGCCACTGAAGATTAGAAAAAGGTACTAGCTAAGCCACCTTAAGTATATGAGGGGTTTTTTTGGATAGTGGCACCTTGAAATTCAGTGGGTATGATACTACCTGTATTAATGAAATTTATGTTAGACAATGTTGAAAGGGGTTAAAATTTTCTGCCATGTTACAGAACTTTCATAAATATTACAGCAAATAAAACAAGGCTAATAACTACAGGACAACATTGCTGTATTGATAGGTCTTATATCATAGTTCGTTGCTGCCTTCTGTAAGACAATTGCCATTCTTCCTCCTGGGAGTTGGTGATGTGCCTTATGTATTTTCAGTGATCTGGAGTTAGAAGGATACACTGTGTCTATGTAGAAGACCCAATTACAGCAGGGTTCCTCTATTTGCTTTGATTCCTTACCTCCAGTCTCAGTGTCGCGTGTTTTCTGCCATAAGTGCAAAAGAGGTTATAATAAGTGGTAAATTACAATGTAAACTAAACCAGGGATTTTCATCTGAGCAGTGTATGGCTCAAAACAGTGAATCCTGTTCTGCAAGATGCTGAGCTGCTTCATCTTCTAGGAATGAATGGAAGATCAAAATGCTCAGCAGTCACTCAATATCAGGCTCATTAGAGGCTTTCTTCTGTCAAAAATCAGCCGCTGACTCTCAGCTATGTGACAGTACGCTGAACACTGGAGGGTAAGATTAACCCTGTAGACCTAGTCAGTCTAATAACAACTGTCACTGCTCAGTCTAACACCAACATTTGTTTGTAGATGAAGGGTGAACAGGTCTAGGAGAAGTAAAATAATTGCTATAGTTTGACGCTTATACTATCATGTAATTGCCAAAGAAACTATGTTCACCAGCTACCAATGTATAGAATGATGACTGATAAGTGATCCTGTTCAGCTCCTATGCAAGATTCTGTGATTCTGTGAAGTCAAACACAGGTTTGCTGCCAACTTTGACAAGGAGCAGCCTCTTATAAAGTTGAGAATTGAATCCTGAATGCTTTACTAACTTGTAAAAATAAACTACAAACTTCAAATGAAACAGCTTTTAGATGGTTTTTGCAAGCTAGACAATAAAATAAATCAAACAAAATCAAGTTGGCAAACATTTAGATGTCAGTTTTCATCTGGCAGTCTCCATCTATCTTCTGAACTGCAAGCTAAGCTCTGCTAAGCCCAGAGCTCATATACTTTGTTTTTTAATTAAGGAGAGGGCAGGATGCCTCTTCATACTTGGAATGCAGCTGGTTTCAGACAAGTGAATATTTAATATGACCTCCTGTACTAACCTCCTATACCTTCTAACTTTGAACATTGCTTTAACAATTAAGCTCTTTCTGGCCCTGTGTTTAAATAGCTGTCCACAGCTACTGCAAATTGATTTATTGCTTGATGAGGATCAGGGATGCTGAGTAAACACAGAACAGTTTCTAATTTAAGTAGTGCACCATGGGTTTTGTTGTTGTTGCTTGATTACTTGTTTTAACATCAGTATGTGTTCTCAAGGTAGTTTTATGCTCTTCTGTACTTTTTAGAGCATTAAAAATGGAGATGGCTTAACACGCGTGATGTTATAAACAGAGTATGGTTGGGTATCTAATATTAAAATTCCCTGACATTGTCTGCTGATAGAAATTGTTGAAGTTGTTTATATACCTTTGCTTAGTTGTAAGGATTTGGTATGCCATTTTCCATGTTAGGTATCTACTGCAAGCTGATTTCTAGTTTTAACTTCTTGTTCTTTAACGTTTCTTTTAGAATATTAGCTTAAATTATCCAGGTATTTGAAAAATTACAGTTGCAAATATATGGATTTCCTCCTAATTAAAAATCATAGCAGTATTTTTGGAAAGGCTTCAGTATGCTTAGCCTGTAGGAAAAGTGGTTAAATCTTGAGTGGAACAGAAAGGAGGAGTGTTAGCCCTTATGTCAAGGGATGTATCCTTTTTTTCCTTTAATATTATTATTAAATACCTGCAGTTTTTAACAGCTCTTTTACCTGAGTGTCTCACCTGCAGTGATGTTTTACATAATCATTTTGAGCTGTGCCTGGCTTGTATCTGGAACTTAATTGAGAAGAAGTGATGATTTCACATGCTCAGTGCACCTCAGATGCACCTATGGGATGAAGAGGGGAAGGCTGTCTTGACTTGAATATAGACAGGGAAGAAAAACAGATCTTGCAGCACAGTAAAACTGGTACAAAGCTCCTGAGAAACTGAATGTGGGATGTGATTAGGAGAAATAAACAATGGGAATGATGGACATATTTTGGGACGATGAACTTGTTTGCATAAGAAAACAGGGCATGAGAAGTACCAGAGTGAAAGTAAATGGAGGGCTGCAGACAAGCAAAACTGCCTGAACAGCAAGGTAAGGGCTGGAGCTAGGATAACTCTGTAACTGGGAAATAAGTTCAAGGAGCAAGACCCAGTTTGTGGTGCATAACTGGAGTAAAGAACAGACAAGGAAGGTGATTATTGACATAGCTGGAAGTTAAATCAGGTTAGAAGGCATAAGAAAAGGATCAGCTAGATAACAGGAGTGCAAATAAAACAACAACAACAAAATCCCCTGCACAGCTGAAGGTGAATTTGAGAGTGAGGAGTCCCAGAATAAGATTAAAGAGAAGTACAAGCAGGACAGCTGGAACTGGGATGAGAATCAAACACTAGCATTAACTAGATAAGAAAAACAAAACTGGGATGAACAGCCAAGACTGAAGAGAGAATGAAGGCAGGTTAGAAATAACAAGCCAAGATAAGGCAAAACATGGACATGGGAAGCAAGCAGATGGGAGTGTGCTATTAAAAAACACCCTCTCCCAGAGCTTGGAAGGGATCCCAAAATTTGCTGTCCCTCTTCTGCCAGTAATAACTGTGATATCCAGTGGTGAAGAGAGATACATCTTTCCAAATGCTGGGCCAAACATGGGACTACCTACTCGTGCTAACAGGTAATGTGTGGAGGAGCAGAGGATTCAACACAGTGGATTAATTATGTGGGTGTCATTAATGGTGGGGCTGTTTCTGGCAGGAGTCTGGTCATGTTTATTCTAGAAACTGAAGGAAGTATTTAAGAAAAGGAATTGTGGGAAGAGAAACGGTGTCTAAAGTCTTCAGAGAGCTGAATGGCTTGAAATTTGATTCTTAGCCCTTGCCTCTGCCACAGAGTTCTTTGGTAAAGCTCATTCAAGGCTTTTAAATTACACTTCTTGCTAATATTTACTTATCATTTTCAGATGCCTGAAAACTCCAGTGTTTGATTAGAAGTACTTCTGGACACTTGGTGAGTAAAATTACTGCAGCTGAAACCAGTGGGGGCCAGGCCTTGAAGAAATACGGTTTTCTATAGTGCCAAGTCCTGACAGGTCTACAAGATATCAAACCAGGCAATCTGTAACTGTTTCCCATGTGTAATATTCATATCCTGTCACAATATCCCCTCATCTGAGGGGTGTATTGTGAAACTAAACTAATTAATATTTCTGAAGCACATGAATACTGTAGGAACAATCTCCATTAAAAGCCTATGAGGAAATTAATAACTCTGTGTGCAGAGTAGGATCAGAGTAAGTGTGTAATGAATAAAGCATGGGGCATGCTTTCATAAATAAAATGGAAAACATAACATTGAAGGGCTTCTTGCTAATTAAGCACAGAGATCTGTAGAAAAAAAATGTATGTGAACATGCAATGAACAACTTTCATAATACATGAGTAGATGTGGGAGAGAATGGAAAAATAAGGTTTCACAGGTGAGCTCACTGCTGTTAAGATCATGAGTGCTTGATTTTTAACTTCAAAAGTTTAATTTTAGTCTATATAGTTTACTCAGTATATATTTATGGTTGTGTAAATGCCTGTTTGTCTGTTACTGTAGACAGTCTATTTGCTGCAACGCACTTTCGGCTTCAGTAATAACAATCTGGGGACCTGGGATCTAGGGAACTATTTAAACATAGTTTCAGCTGTTTCAGAAGTACTCAAGGTACCTCAGAGATAAGGAATGGAGTTATTGGGAGATAAAAGCAGGAAGGTAACCAGCTCCTGCGGAACTTCGCTGCGTTAGCCTCCTGAAAAATCCCACGAGTCCCAGTCCCAAGGATCTGACCAGCCATGGTCTTCAGCCTTCAAAGCCTTAGGCATGTGCTGAGCTTGATGTTTGTGAATAAGCCCATTGTGTCCACCCACCTAAAACTCCACATGAGATGGAGGCCTGAGCAGGAGACAGATAGCCAAAGAATGAGTAGGAGGTGTGAGCAATGATGTTTCAGATGTGTTTTTTTAGTTCTGTGATTGTGTCTGTCTTTCTTACATACTCGTCCTTTTTTTAAAGTTCTTTTTTTTTGTGTGTGTGTGTGTAGGAAGAGCAGAAAAGCCTCCAGCTTCCTGATTTTTTTTTTTTAAATAAAAATACTGTCACCACTTTTAACATAACTGCACTTACCACTATCTGCACCCCTGTAATATACCTCAAACCAGGAAATTTAAAGGAAAAGGGAAAATGCTTGGAGTTTTTGTTGTTGCTGTTGTTGTATTCCTTTGGTTGGTTTCCTTCCAGCTTAAGCATTCTGTCTTCCTGGCTATGTGTTCGTTTCTTTGGAAACGGCTGTAGGATGGATTTTTGATTGACTGTGTTGTCAGATGGATTATCAGAGTTGTGAGCTTTTTGGAATGGTAGACATGAATGTGTGATAAGAAAAAAATATTTTGTACCTAAAACGTTTCAAAATTTTGGATCATGAAAGAAGCTAGATTGAATATTTAATAGGTTACTTAGGGAAAAAGTTGTTTGGTTTTTCGTTTTTTTTTAAAAAAGGTCAACTGGTTTGGTTACTAGCAAAATATTCCTCTTAATATGAGGAAAGGTTTTTACTAATGTGACTGATGGGGATATTAATACCTAAGCAATGTAGATTAGTTTCTGCAGAGCTGCAATGCTTATTTTGCAGTAATTCTAATGTGTAGCTCCTCTTGGATTGCAAGCAGAAAATAGCTTTCATCCTGACCTATACACACATTTATCTGTCGCAGCACTTATGCGCCCAGATTTCTGTGTGATTCCCATCTAGGGGTTCTGAGTTTGTTCCCTGTCCTGGTCAGGGCTCTGCAAGGCCAGCTGTCCTCAAGACTGCGAGTGGTTGGTGCTGCTCAGGCTGGTGATGTGGTGTGGGGCTGTGGCTGAGGGTGTGGGGCAGATTGCGGGCTGGAGGCTGAGGGTGACGCCAGTGCCTACCTTGCTGGGAGAATTAATCTCTGGCTGGAGAGAGACTCCAATAATCTCCTAACTGGGGACACTGGCGTGTTAAGGATCGCACACTGTACATTCCTCTTCTGGGGCTATAAAGCAATTGGCAAAGTCAGTGTTTCTAAAGCACTATTGACAAACGTGTGTGCTTGTCAGACAGAAGTTGTTTCTTTTTGGGGTTGAGGTGCATAGGCGCAGGAAACAAAATGAACTCTTTAAAGGTGTGCACATATGAAACAAAACCAAGCAGAATAACAAAACCAGGTTAGGGACGTCCAATATGTGAAACGATCATGTAATTAATGACACCCTAAGATCACTGTCTCATTTGTGGACATATATAATAGAAACTAGATTTCTGATTGGATCAGACTGGTTTCTTTAGCAAAACACAGCCCACCAAACCATGACACTGTGCAAGGGAAGGTAGTCATCAGCCTTGACACTGCTCTGATGGGTTGGCAGGGAACAGTGTCTGGTAACTTCCTTGGAGTCAGGTCCAAATGTCTGGAGTGGCTGGTCACAGAAATTACCTTGAGGAAGAGGGAGAAGGAAAAGGCCGCAAGTTTCTCAGGCTTTTCTGTGATCTGGTGTGTGGTGCTTTTTGTGGGCCTTGTGACAGACAGCAAACTGAACTTCAGGGATGGAGAACAGTTACTCCCTACTAAAGGCTGCAGCTTTTCAGTGGCAGCTACTCATTGGCTGTCAACTTTGGAGCAACAAGACTGAGTTGGGAGTACTGCAGACACAACCTGGATGCCAAAAACATAAGGAAGCACAACATATGTATGCTCTGAAGACACTGACATGACTCGATGCTAGACTCCTTAATATGCTCTGTTATCAAGCTATTATTAGCTCTGTCTTAACCAACCTTTCCAGTTTTAATGGTATGAAGTGCTGAGAGTACCTGCCTATAGCAACACTAACCCTTCATTCGCAGAAGGGCAGGGGCAGCGACTCCGCGCAGGCACTACCCTTTTTGTCTCGCCTTTCCCCCCTTTTTGGGGGCAGCTCAGCCTCGACGATAGCGGCGACAGCTAGCTGTGCCTACCCGGAGTTTGCGTAACTGCCTTTCAC
>NW_010307411.1:0-26637 GCF_000700745.2 Antrostomus carolinensis | reverse complement strand
CCTTCCCCCTTTTTCCCCTTCCCCCTTTTCCCCCCCTTTTTTTCCCCTTGCCTCTGAAGAAAAAGAAAAGGAAAAAGTAGCTTTTCAAAGAAAAAAAAAAACCCTCAGAAAAAAAAAAAACAATCCAACTCAGCACTACTATCTTCTTTTTATTTTAATTCTTTTTTTCCCAAGGAATGTAGCATCTTCTCTGATGTAGCTTTGCCACGTGCTGACAACACACTCACTCTCTGCAATATCCAAGAGACTCTGGAAACATCTGCCACTCACTTCCCATTTGTTTGTTTTCCGACACAGAGCAGGCACTGCTGCTGCCCTTCCTTCCTTCCATTCTTATTTTGATATTATTTTTATTGGGTAGCATGGAGCCTGTGACCAGTGACATTGCCAAAGCCAGAGAGAACAGAAAAAGGTGCACTCACCTCACCTGAGCATACGCTGGTCTCATCCTCGTGTTTCACCACCGACTTGGGGGTCTTGTACGGCCGAAACAAGACTCAAAATATAAACTCTTGTCATGCTTCACGTGAAAATTGGAGTCAGGAGAAGGTGACTCGATGGAGCAGGAGAACCGTGATGCTGGTTGATGGTCTGGCTCCCAGCCTTTTCCTCCTGGGAGGGCCAGCTCAAGGTCTGGGATGCTCTCCTTGGCTCTGGGATGGTCTCCTCAAGTCCTGGGATGGTCTCCTCAGGGTGTGGGATGGTGTCCCCGAGTCCTGGGATGGTCTCGTTGCAGGAGCAGAGGCTTTGCCAGACCCCACGGCAGGACGCACCTTTCTCTAACTCTCAACTTGTTGGTACGCTACAGGGGAACATCTCAACAGCATCTTCTACTGATCTGGAATTAGGGTGACTGAGAGGTTACGAACAAAGGACTAGATGCTTTGAATTTATTGTCAGGATGAGTGTTTTGGGTTGTTTTTGAGGTTTGTTTTTTTTTTTGTTTGTTTGTATGTTTCGTTTGTTTGTTTTTAAAGCAGCATTTTGGTTCCCCCTCAAGGGACCAAGTTCTTGTAGCAAAACTGAGAATTACGGAAGCTTTTTTTTTTGAAGGTGCCTAATGAAATTTGCTGAAAATACTCAGGGGAGACACCACTAGAAACTCTGGTTTCTTCACAAGATACACTTAACACAGTGACTGTCCTGAAGGATCAGTTTCCAAAAGAGAGGAAAACTAAAAAAAACAACCAACACCACACCAAAAGATGAGCAGGTTTGAGACTGGAAGAGGACAAAAGGTTAATAGGGAATTTTTACTGACCAGATGGCTCTGACCTTCAGTCTTCAACACAAATCAACCCACGGCACAGTTGGGATTTTATACAATTATTTTTTGGCAAAGCAGAGGATTTGACAATGCACAGAGCACAACAAAACCAACCTGTGGTTCTCCTGGTGATGCTGGGAACGATGAACCACCTCAAACCTGTTGTCACAACAGAACAAAAACCAAACCTGAAGGAAAAGACTCTTGTGATGAAGCTGAACCTTCCACAAACCCCAAACTGGTGGGGTCAGCAAAACTCCACGGCTCAGCAGCTGCTTTACCCACCACGATTTTAGTGACATCGCATCGAGGAATTTCAGCTGCTATTGTGGAGTTTGGATCTTTAACAAATCAAAAATCACTGCAGACCTTGTAGGCTGGATGCTGCTGAGTGGGGATGGAGATGACTCTGCTTCATCACCCCAGTGCCCACCTCGTAAAGGATTAATTCATTAATTCCTCGTCCGCTGGAGCGGTCGGTGCTGATTCCTGAGCTCGTGCTGAATGGTGACGTGTTGGACCGTGGGATGCACCAACAGGCTCACGTGGTTTGAGGAAGCAAACTCAGTGCCCTGACTTAGAGAGGAATAAACAACAGGTTGGACATGATGTTCCTTCCAGACCATGAAGCAGTTACATGAGGTTAATGACGCCTGGATGAGGCTAAGCTTTCTCCACCCTGGTGTGCTGGATTTTGGAATATTTGTGAGGGAAGGCATCTTAAGAGGAAAAGCTTTCTGCTCCTTCAAGCTAAAATGATTTGCTTTTGCTTTACCAGCTCAAATTCAACAGAAAACTGAAAAATCTGCCTGTGGTGGGACAATAACCATG
Organism: Antrostomus carolinensis; assembly: GCF_000700745.2. NCBI lineage: Eukaryota > Metazoa > Chordata > Aves > Caprimulgiformes > Caprimulgidae > Antrostomus > Antrostomus carolinensis. The sequence goes on along the minus strand of NW_010307411.1, from coordinate 24,539 downwards.
TCCACAGGGAAGTGGAAGAGCAGCGTGGGCAGAGCCGGGAGCTCTGCGGGTATTTTCTGCTCCCTGGTGCGGAGGCAGCATCCCACCCCCTTCCCCTTCCAGCACAGAGCTCGCTGGCTGCACATTTCTCCAGCGAGTCGCAGAGCTTTGCTGCTCCCCCTCTCCACGAGCAACCTGATGCTTTTCTTGAGAGAGAACAAGGTGGATGAAGAGCAGCAGGGACAGCCGAGCGCACCCACCGCAGCAGATACCTGAGGTCTAGCAAAAGACTCACTGGTTCTGCACCAAGTTGAAAAACCTGCCCTTGCAGGCACCTGGAAAATCCAGAGAGAAGAACTATTGTCTGGAAGGCACAGCTGGGTACTCCAGGGAACGTGGACAACCCAAATCCTTTGGCTGAATTTGTCTCACGGATGAACTGAGGAGGCACTGGAGGAAAACGAGGTAGCGAACATCAGACCAAACCGCGCCCCGGCCCTTCCTCAGGGCTGTCTTCTCCTTTGCTTCAACACGATGGGTTGGTGGGAACGATTCCTCCTGCTCCTTGAGAGCCCAACAAACTGAAATCCATCAAAACCTTCACTTCTTCACTTTCAGCACTGCACGTTCAGTGCCCCAGGGAGCTGGAACTCACTTCTCTGGGTCAGGACCCACCTTATACTTGTGTGGAAAAAAACAAGACAGGAGAGGAGACGGCAGCGTGCCACGTTTACATTGCAGCAGCTCCTCCTCACTTCTGAGTCCCTGAGATGTTTTCCCTCCTCAAACAACAAGAACAAAAAAAACCAAGACACCCAGTTGCTTTCTACACGTGACTCACCAGAAAACCCATCAGCTTCTGGCCTCCAGGTTTTTTTCTGGGGGAATGTTTTTAATGTACTATATGATTTGCAAAAGGTGGCTGCACTGACCAGGTATCATACAGTAGATTATTTCCTCTCTTTCCTCCACCCTCCATCACGAAATGAAATTCAAACCTTTTGACTTTCCAGATATTTTCCCTAGAAAGAATAATTAATATTAAACTGAATCAGCTTTACACCATTTGATACCCAGCACTCCCAGTAAGTGAGCAGCAAATAGCACGCAGCCCCCACCTGAGACACAGACCTCACTGTGGCAGAGCTGACAGTAGATGCTGGTGTTACAATCCCTACTTGAGGAAAAAGGATGGATTTTGAGAAAAAAAAAAAAAGTCCTTGAAATGATACTTAAACCTCCCTTGAACTCTAGAAAAGAAAGAGTCCCAGCCACACAGCAAAGGACAGGAGACACGACAGGATTTCATGCCCAGCCCGATGTTATCCCTGGATTTTCTACAAGCCTAAAATGGGCTTTATTTGCCAAAATTGAGTGAAAATTTTCTAGGGTACCAGAAGGTGGGCCAGGCTTCTGGGCTCAATCAGAAATCAGCTCCTGCTTCACGATCATCACAGCACGGGGAGAGGATGCCTAGATGTAGTTTTCCTGAAATCAAGTGAGATACAGAACCAATTAACTGGCCAGCAACCAAAAGACAAAACCTATTCAGTAGCTTTGGAAAATGCCACAGGGCAACTGAGACAATGGGAATTTTCCCCTCCGTGGCCACCTTTTCCAGCTCTTAAAAACCTTTTTCTCCAGGACCAGTGACAGATGTAGCTCTCAACTGCAAATACAAGACCAGAAATTCCCACGGGAGTGGGATCAAGAATCCCTTTGCCCATAGGGAACCGATTCTGTTCGCTGTCCTACGCGGCTGCGCTCGCAGCAACGAGACTTGAGGAGTCCAACCTGTAGTTGACACGTTGGAGTCAACACATTTAAATACCTTGGCTTGTCTAAGTGGGCTTGCAACTACTCAGCATCAGCGAGTACAGTTTAAGGGTCTTTACTGGTAGGAGAACATTTATAAGAACAGCATCAGCGATGGTTTTTTTCAGGCATAAAAGAATTTACCTTCTATTTTCTTCCAGTTGACTCAGACACTTCTTCCCAGATTGATGTGAAACGCTTGGACAAAGCACATCTGTCAACTCCCCGGAGGACGTGCATTTCCTTACTGATTTGGAAACTAACTGCATTGTAAAGGTCAAGGAACAGTGTATAGAGCACTGTTCTTCTCGATGGCTGAATTCAAAGTCTAAATGGGTTTTGCATCACAGATGGAAAAAGATATTAAGAGCTCTCTCTGCTTCCCCTCTGGGTTTTCATGCCTCCAGACAGAGCTGTAAAAATTACCTGCAGTAAAAGCCAGGTTTGCATCCTGTGATGTGCCAAAGGCGTGACGACCCGCTCCAATGGTTCTCCAAAGCTGTTTCAACTGGAAGTCTTCCTTCTACTTCATGTTCACAAGCATAGAAAACACCCCCAACCCTTGGCTGGTTGTTAAAGGTGCGAGAGTGATGTTTATGAGCTTAAAAAGAAGGTTGAAAGGCATCAGAAAAAGATTTCCTATGGAAAAAGAAGCGTCTGCAATAAGCACGGTGGGATAAAGATGTGCTGAAGGGAAACAAAACAGACACGGTGTCCAGATGTGACAATGACACTCACCTTCTCCGAGCTGGTCTGTGTTTGGGGGAAGATGTCAGTTTTAAAAGTAGACTTGGGGGAAAATGTACAGTAAAGGGCCTAAGTGTTTGTCTTGCTGTCCGAATAACCGCCACACTGTTTAACCCTGCTCATCTGCCTCGGGTACAGACACCAGAACGGAGCACAGCAGCGTCGAGGAGTCCAGGACAAAGCAGCTTCTTGGTTGAGCAGCTGCCACCAAGACCCAAGAGCTGGTGTGACCACTGTGCCTGTCTGGAGCTCTGATTATTGGTATACCTCATTCTTTTTTTCTCCCCCATCCTTTTTTTTTTTTTTTCCTTTTTTTTTCTTTTGTTTTGAAGACCCAGAGCTCAGTGCACTCGATCCCATTCAGGTTATTTTGTTGTTGTTGTTGTTGTAACTGTGCAATGAAAAGCAATTATAGGGGGTGTGCATTTCTCACCTGCTCCCATGCTGGCTCATGCGAGCCCAACCTCTGCTTCGTTTAGCACTTGCACTATTGATGGCTGAGCTAAAGGGCAAGGGAAGGGAGAGAGACCAGAGCGCTTCTCTGGAGGGAGGGATGATTTGGCAGGACAGTAGGTACCCCCCCCTTTATCTCTCCTGTTAAAAACACCTTAATTAGTGCTCCAAAGGCTGCTCCTTAGCCTGACACAGGCGGGTATTTGCAGTCCTCCCCTCCCAGAAAGGGCCAGCAAGGAGGCAAATGTCTCGGATGTGACCACCTGAGGACAGTGCTGGGGCTCATGGAGGGGCACTGAACTCTCACTAAAGCTTTTGTCTGTAAAACAGATAGAGAAGGAGCCCCAGAAGTAGGTGGAAAGGGCGTCTCTCCAGCAGGAGGACAGGTACAGCACACTGATCTCATTTCCCAGGGGGATCACTGTATATATCTGCTACATCCCAGTACTCAATTAAAAAAAAGGGAACTTTGTCCCCAAAGCTGCAGTGAGAACCATGAAGCGATGCTGAGTGTCAGAGAACTTCTGGATGGAGCAGCACCCCCTCCTTGTACCCAGCTGGCCAGGGACCCTGGCAGCAGATGCCTCTTGAATGTTAGCACTTTGAAGTTGGTGGCCTTGTTTTCTTAAAAGGGCTTGATCTTTTAATGCAGTTAAAAGTAAATAATCTTCCCCATCATGTTGTCCTATTCCCCACCTCAAAATAAAGCGATGAATAAGCACCTGGACCGTTTAAGATATTGTCCAGGACTCAAGAATCTGTCATTAATCTCAGAAGTTTATACCTCAAATATAAAAACATACACATCTGTCTCAGTGGCGACGCTCAGTAAAGTAGCAGCTCCAAGTCTGAACTGAACTTTGTCCTTGAATTTGATTACTAACAGCACCAGGAAAAAGACCAAAACCAAACCCATATAGAAAAGCACCAATAAATTTTTTAGAAGCACCCAGACTGAAGGATTCATCCTATAAAACAAAATAAAAATCAGATTTTATATTCCCAAACAAGCCATGTAAGGGATTTTACTATTATCTTACAAATCTTTAAATCAACTTTTTACCTTTTAACCTGTGTTAGCCCCCTAAAAATTATGAGGGGGCAGAATAATAACATGCTTCTGGCAAAGAAAATTTACATAAAAGGGTTGCAGATCGTTAAAGGTACGAGGCAATGAGAAATGTACCCAGAACAACTCAGCCAGCCAGTCATTTCTACCCACAGCCTTTCTCCTCCCATTAGCTGCTTCAGAAGGTTGAGTATCTTGACAGGGGTGCATCATATGGAAGCAATTCAACCAAGCAAGGACACACAAATCTATGCTACTTCACATTTTCCATCCTAAAGTCCCCAACAAGTTGCTTTAAAAAAAGAATTACCAAAACCAAGAGATTCCCATTAGACTGGGAAATTATCAAAACTCCATTAGCCACGAGTTAACTGCTGCTACGAGCTCAGTCTGCAGCCTCTGATGAAAAAAAGGTGGCAGAGATGTCACCACTGGAGTGGCACACGTCAGCCTTACATCTGTGTGTAGCTGTTACCTCAGGGGAGAAGCAGAGTTAGAGACAAGACTGACACACTCACCCTGGGCAGCTTTTGGAAGCCAGGAGGTAATCACATTAGTGAACAAATCTGGCTGCCTTCACCAGTCCACTCCTATCTAGTGATAAACTTGGCTTTGATGACAGATTCATTAACAACTCCACCCTTAAAAAGAAATGCTGCAGAGGGGTGAACGAGGAGGGTCCTTTAAACCCCAGATCCGTGTTCAAGACAAGGGGATGGGCTTGTGATGGACACTTGAGGATGGTAATAGATTTAAAAAAACAACAAAAAAAAAAAGCAAATGGCAATTTTCTACCTGTGTTATGTAATGTTTTCTATGTCTGTGGTCTTTCTTAATGTCAAACTCTTGTATTTTTGTGGTTTATATGCAGCAGGACTGATGGCTGTGAGGGTGCACGCTATTTTGTAAAATACTCTTAACCAGTTTTCCCATGGAGGGAAAAAAGAAACCTGAAATATTCACATTTTCATTGGCTTGTACCTGCATGTACAATATTGGGGCAGCAAGTGAAGATGATTAAAGCCAGCTTGAAAACCTTTTTTTTTTCCCCCTGTGCTTGAATTGAACTTTTCAAAGCATCCAACCCAAAAACACATGTGTAGCTTAAAAAAAAAGCCAACCCTGCCCCTCCAAACAGATATGCTGGGGAGGAAGGGAAGAGGAAGAAACCTTCTTTCACTGAAAAGAACAGGTTTTGACTTGAGAAAGAAATACTACAATTAATAATGCAAGCAGAGCACCATCAACTCCAGACTCTCCCCTGCAGCTGCACGTAGCCACCCACGAGCTTAAGGAAAACTGGGCTTCATATCTGTTCTTTAGGCAACTCCAAATGCCCCCAGCCTCTCATTATCACTGTTACTACTTTTCATAAAAGCTTCAAATTTACCTTTTGAATAGGCCTTGGTCAGGTTTGATTGAACATTAATATAAAGCTCCAGTCCTAATAATTTGTTTTCCCTGCAGCCAGAGCTGCAGGAACGCTGCGTTTACCCACAGCCCTAAGCTTGAAGTCTCTCTTGTATATAAAAAGTGTCAACTGACCTGATTCTGCCTCTGCTGAGCCTGGTTCTTTGTGCCCTGACAGTCCTTTAGCTTTCAGGCAAACACTATTCTTGCCTGACATTTGGGACACAGCCCTGGTAGAAAGCAGATGGAGTGAAGTCTGATTTGGATGAAAGGCTTCAAATCCCCACACACCTGAAATGAACAACTCACACCAGGGACAGTGTTTAAACACAATCTGTTACACTGTTTAAAAACAAGATCAGTCAGTTTGAGGTTTCACTGCAATATTTTATTTGGGAATTTACATATACACAGGATAAAGTAGACCACAGAAGTCTGACTTCTTGCTCACGCTGATGAGTTTAAGCAGTTGTGTTCTACTGAAGATGAGGAAAAAAGAAGTTTGACCCACCCACTTCTAATGCCTAGATTAAAACGTCAAAAGATAACTGGGAAAGAGGACCAGGATTACACAGGAACAAAAAAAAATATGAAAAAGTATAAATTAGGATGTCATAGTAATTTTAAAAGTGTAAGAAAACTTGCAGGGGGCTCTCAGCCCTTGATAAGTTAACTCTCAGTTAGCTTGTTAAAAGTTAAATACATCAATACCACATATTAGACAGAAAAGCCACTCTGAAGTGCAAGTTTCACATTCCAAACAGCTTACCCCCACACTGTGCGAGAATCCTGCTTGCTCACGGGGGGGAGGGAGAGAGGGGGTCTTCAAAATGACTTTGGTTCCAATGAGGGTCGGCGAGCCAAGCACAGCAAGGCCTCAGCTCCGGAGAAACTCCACTCAAGGGAAGAGGTAGCAAGGCTTGCTTGCCCCTGGGCTTGGGTTAAAATCCAGTTCCTCAGCACCAAACAAGGTTTCCACCCCTCTGCTAACCAAAACCCCTGCTAACACTAGAGTTTGAGTGATTCTTAAAAGGCCTGACATGACAGGCAGTAATATTAAATACAGATTTCCCAAGTTCTTCAGTCACACCTCTGCTAAGATACCCAGCAGGACAATAAGTGCTACCCAGAAGCATTAGTGGAGGTTTGTGCAAGGAGGGGGTCCACCCCAAAAAAGTGTGCATTGACTGTGCTAAATACAGGGGAGCTCATGTTCTGGTCACTGAGGTTTCACCGTGTCTGACAGTGAAAAAGGCAGAGATGGGTCTCAGTTATGGAAAGAAGTTCAGGCTGGGCAGCCAGCCAGAAAGAAAAACCCTGAATGTCTCATGGAGCAGTTTTGAAGAACAGAACAGAAGGCAAAAATGGTCACAACGCAAGGGATCATTTCCACATCTGAGTGCTGAGGGACTGATTGCTTCCCTGGGCACCTCCTCCACCCATTGACTGTCCATATCCCATCATGCCATTAGCTCCATAGAAGTTCATCCCAGCCATCTGCTGGGTCATCTGGAAACAGGAGAGGAGAAAAGTCAAGGCTACGTCAAGGACACTGACAGCCCACAGCAGTCAAAGGTCAAACTCGTGCTCCCCATCACGCTACAGGCTTAGCCAAGTCCTTCTAAAGTGTTACTGAGTTACTGTGAACAGAAGGCAGCAGCTTCTCAGGTGCCTCACCCATCTAGCAAGGTGAGGAAGTTCTCATTTTAGCTGATGTTGCACTGATTTTTGTTCTCCACCAAGCACCGAGACCTCTGAACAAGTTACTCCATTGCAACCCCTCAGTTTTCCTGCAGCATCAGCAGAACTCACCCAACCCCAGGAGCCAGGCTATGAAAACCCTGAAGTCTTCAGGTAACAGGCTAGATTTAACTGCACATGCCTCCCCTGCCCTCCATCCACCTTTGGGTCAGCAGAAAATCACATCTCACCTGAGCAATGTTCCACTGAAGCTGCTGTGCTGGCTGCACACCATAGACAGGCTGGGGAACCGCTGCCATGCCAGCTACGTAGCCAGCCTGCTGCGCAGCCATCATCCCGTTGGGGACACCAATGACAGCTGCCTGCACATTACCCACGTATCCAGCTTGTATGGCCATGGGAGTCACCATGCCTGCAGCTCCAGGCTGAGCCATCATTCCCACTGATGGTGCCATCATACCTCCCATCATGCTGCTGGAAGGAGCTACTCCTGGAAAGCCAGGATATGCTGCTGCAGGATATGCCATCTGAGCTGGGGCCATGAACATTGCTCCTAGAAAAAGGCAGAGAAGCCACAGAGGGAAGAACTGCTGCATTCACTGTCAGGGGCTGAAATGCCAACCTCCAAATCAGAGACCATCACAACATTCACTTGGCCATCCAGACTAAGCTGCTCATTATGCTACTCACCAGTTCTCAAGAAGGACCACCTACATTCCCACATCTTCACTCACCAGGACACCCCACCCACTCTGAATTCATGTACTGCCATTCAGCAGCTCTGTTCTGAGACCCATTACCTTGAGCAGGCAGCTGAGGTGTTTGAGAGCCGTACAAGGACAGGATGGAGTCTTTAGAGAGCTGCTTCTTCCCCACTTCTTCCCCTTTGCCTCCTGGCTCAGGGAAGAGATTCAGGTTTTCAGGAACAGAACCAGCACTTCCTGATGTCGGCATAGAGCCAGTGACCTGAGACAGAGACAGCACAAGTGCATCAGCTGCCTTCAGCACTAGGGAACACAGACATCATCTCATCCAAGCATCTAACTAGGCTTTGTCAGTCACTGATGTTCCCTACTTACCCTCCTGGAGTCAGAGTTTGATCCCACTGATGCGAAAAGATCAAGATCCTTCTCTAAGCTGCTAGGCCTGCCGTTGGTAACCGCGGTTGTCACAGGAGCATCTGGGAGAGACAAAGCTGCGATGGATGATCACACAGATGGCCTCAGGCTGAGGGGCAGCCTCCTTGCCAATTAAGCAGTTTGCACATATGCCACTCAACCCAGTGACCTGACCTGTATCCCACTTTAGCCAACGCATATTGCCAGCTCTTCACTGATCCTTCTGCTGCTGAGAAGGAACTGCCTCAGGACCAGGGAAGTGCACTGCACTCTATCTGTCCTATTAACCTCAGAGCAGCCACACCGTGTCTGGAGACCACTATAGCTGCTCCTGTAATACCACAGGCACAACCACTGCACCAGCATAAGAGGAAAACATCAGGAAAACTGTTTCTGCTGCAGTGCTGAGTGCTGTGCTGGAGTTGCACTGTAGGAGTTTTAGCAAAAACACTCTGCTACTCCTATCAGCTGACATGGAAGATAAGAACTAAAAGCTCAAAGACACAAGGTCACAGATGGTGCACAGGGTCACTGTAACAAGTGCAATAAGGTTGTAAAGGCTCTTACCAAGTCCTAGCAAGTCCACCACTGGTTCAGTAGATTTAGGAGAACTTTTTCTAGACTGCTGTGTTTCTTCTTTCTTTTGAGGCTAAGGAAAAACAACACCAGAAGTCTTGTTCAAATTTCAGTTTTACTCTGATACATTAGAGGCTTTAATGAGAGATTAACCCTCAAACCCCTTTTTTTCCAGTGGACATGAGTGCTTCCAAAACAAACAGAATTTCAGAGCAAAACCCCAATTACATAGGGGTTTTTTTTATTGTCCCATAATGTGGGATCCCACTGTCAAATTCTAGCATGCTCTAAACAAGGAAAAGAGTAACCACTCAGGCTGGAAAGCTCAGTGGGGAGTAGCTGGATTCCAATCTGCTCTGCATTGCGAGGCAGAACACGTCTGCTTAATATCTGGTTGAGCAGAGGAAAACAAGCTACTACCATGAGTGTGACTCAATGCATCCACTGCTATGACTGAGGCTGCAAAAAATGCTTCCATATCAAGCTGGATTACCTCTGTTCTGCTTGAGAGAAGTCTTTACAATTGATCCATGACCATGCCTTTTGGTCTTACCATTTTCACCTTCTCAAAGATGATAGGTTCCAGTTTTCTTTCTGATACTGGCTCATTACTCCTTTTCCATTTGTCATCCTTTTCTTTCTGTAAGGAAAAAAACCAACACTAACATAAGGGTCAAAACTCATGTCATCATACCAAGAGAAAGTTCATACAGAGCTTTACATGATGCTGTTACTAATCTAAAAAGCCTATCAAAGATACAGCTATATTTGAAGCTAGTCCTGCTCTGAGCAAGGAGTTGGACAAGATAGCCTTCAAAGGTCCCCTCCAATTTAAATTCATTCTACAGAATGACTGAATGCAATCTGCCTTGGAGAACACATTAGTCACTAATACAGGAAACATTTAAACTGTCTATTTTCACCAAGTCACTGCTTACTCACAAAACAGACATCCACTTATATCTTCACATGTATTTAAGCTTCTGTAGAAGTGATTAGGAACTAACCTTAAATGCACTGATGTCAATACTTCGGTCCATGTATTTCTTCTTCTCATATTTATCCCGGATGAAGCTCTCCACAGCTCTGCAGGCAGCTTGTTAAAGACAAACCATTCAAGAATAGAAGCCTTACGCAGTGTTATTTGACATGTGGATACAAGGTACAGGCTGTAACTAAACTAATGACTGTTTAAAGAGCATTTCCAGCAGTAACTTTCTTAAAATAATTTAGTGTTGGATCCAACTACTTTAGCTACTCAATTTTTGCCCATGGGTTATTCCAAGTATGATGGTACTATAAAAGGTACATTAAATCACAGCTTAAATTCCTAGTGTGTTCTCTCCACTGATATCCATTTACTTCAACCATCACTTAAGAGCATATGTGTCATTAGCACAAATCACAGTGGTCACAGAAATGGATCCTGTGTATAGAAAAGCACCTCAGCCACCAGCTTAAGACAAAAAAAAAGATGGTAGAGAGGTGCTCCTGTGTTTCTTTAGGTTCACATCACTAGATCCCTGTTGCACTCAGCATCTAGAAACCCTCCTGGAAAGTAGAAGTTACAGTTTAATTTTTCAAAAAGTGTTAAGACTTTTTATCTGTCTCCACTGAGACTTTTAAGTGCTCAGCACTTTTGAAAGTCAACCCTCCTATTTGCCACGGACCCTAAAGTGCATGTCATGCAATAGCTTCAGGCTGTAACACTCCTGTTCCAGTTCTCCACTCTTATAGCTCAGAAACAATCCTTTTAGCTCTCCTCTGCTTCGTTCTGTAAGCGAGTAGCCTGTGGATGAAGCAATGCTCGGAGGGTGCCTAGCTAGGAACTCATTCCCACAGCTGATGCCCAGGCAGATGAAGTTAAACCTCCTCTGCAGGGAGTGCAGCTACTAAGAGACAAGATGCAAAGACTCCATGTTTCCTCAGCAACAAAGGAAGAAAGGATGCTGGTCTGTTTGAGGTCGTCTGAAGTTCTCTGGCAGGTAGGCTTCATAAAGACGATTTGCTTTTCCATTTCCCATCTCTTGCATGCACTGCAATTCAAAAAGAATCCTTGAACCCTTTGTTTCACAGACATTAAAGCTCTTACACATACTAACATGCCAGGCTACCAAGCAAGAGTCTACCCATATTAACTAGAAGGTGCATGTAGACTTTTGAAGTCTGTTCTGCACCTGAATGTCACTTTTCACACAAGCCTACTGGCTGAGAATCCTTGATGCAGTCGCTACGATCTCCCCACTGTATCATTAGCCCATCCTAAGCACCACAGCACAATATTTATTCAAAGACAAGATAAATATCACATTAGCAACCTGATGTCACTCTGCAAGTCCAGGATTTGTCTTCTGGAAACCTCAAGGAGAAGAGGTGGGCAGCAGCTCCAGACAACAGCAGCCTTTGCAGTGTTTGTCTTTACCCCCTCACGTTTGCCAAGCCTGAAATCATGACATTTTCCCTCCCCATCTAACTTAGCTTGGTATCTTCTTCCTGATTCATTTCCCACATCTTTGGCCTATTCAGACTTTCTTTATTTCCCATCTCACCAAGCCCAACTAACAGAACAACACTGTTCATGTTTCCCTCGTTACCTGTATCTGTTCTTGTGTCCACTGGTCGAGATTGACAGATTTTACCCTGGATATATGAACTCCGAGGTTCCTGTGGATCCCAGCACAACGAATACAGATGAATACACCAATATTCCAGGATGCCCATCGTGGCCCTGCAGAGAGACACAAGTGTTTCACACCAGCAAATCAACCTGTAGTTGCCTTGAGCAACTGAGAAACTGTACCAAGTGAACTGGGACTGAGTAGTTTACATTTTTTTGTCCAGATTAGAAACTGCACTAGACATCAGCAGGACGTTTAAAGATTGACTCCCAATGATTATACTCAGCTGGTATCTTATTGACTCCCTCCTCCATTGACAGCTCTACACAAGACAAACACAACTCTAAGGGGAAGAGGGATGAGAACAGGCATTCAAACCACCCCAGGCACTACAAAACCCCAATTTCTTCTTGCTGATGCACATCTAAACCAATGTAACAGTCGTGCCAATGGAAGTCTGTGTTCCTGCTTTAGCAACAGAGAATCCTCCTTGGGTAACCCTATTGCAGTTGGACCAGCTCCAGAATATTCACCACTGCTCTAGGATTAAAGCAGCATAAAACACTCAGCATCTGACACACAGACTGCATCATCGAGTCTTCTCTTAGTCTTACACAGGAAGCTACAGCTGAGTGAGGAGAGCAGCACAAAGCCCTGTACTTTGGCCACCACCAAAACCAGAGCTGGGGCAGAACCTCAGGTTGCAATCCTGGCACAAGACCGATTAACAGTTCACTCCACAGTTTCTCCAGCTGTAATCAGATCCATAGTTTGCATGCAGCTTTCAGACAGGCAGGAGAACTCCAAGGTGTAGAAGAAGGGAGATCATGCCAGGGGAAAAAAGAAAACCACAAGGGAAAAATGAACAAGCTTAGTTTTACTCACTGCAAACAGTTCTCTGAAGAAAAACCCAGCAATGCATTACCCAGGGGAGAGCAGATGTCCACAGGCACTCCCACCACTTGCAGCCCCCCTCCCAGCCACCACCAATTTCTGAAGGAAGACCAGCTTCAGAAGTAGTCCTCTGCAGTGTAAGACAAGCAGGTTTTAAAACTAAATCATCTGGTTAAAGCTGCCAACCAGCCACACAGTTAATGTGGCCACCTTCCACCGTGGGTGGTGTCACTGGGTAACTGGCCAAACAGCCACAGCAAAGTCACATCCTGAATAAGGGACCTGATAGCCACCAATAAACTGTGCTGGCCCTTGTCAGAGGGATTTACAGGAATTATTGCAGATGAAGAATTATTCTGCCTTTTCTTGCCATAGTTAAAATAGCAAGCCTCAAAGCTAATGAGACTGAGGTGGGAGAGGGAAAGTGTCATTTCCAAGCCCTAAAAAAGCAGCACTGTATTTCACTCTCCTGGATATGCTTGATGGTTGTTAACAGTTTAATTCCTATTTACTGGGAAAGTGTAGAGTATCCTGAGGGATTTGGTGCTGCTAATGCAATCAGTGGCTCATGGTCCCTTCCAGGGCAAAAGCATGTACTCTCTAACTTACCTCCAGTGCCTATTCCAGCTAATTTATGTTGTTTTTTAAAAAGTCTTTATTAAATCTTCTGCCCTGTCCTGCCATTGCTTTCTGCTTTTTCTCTAGAAGAGCAGCCCTTGAGAATGATACTAATTTAATGAAGTTGATTAAAGTCACTTCCCAGCTTAGCAACAGCTCTTGATAAAGACCTGAATAGAAGCATACTCTTGTCTATACCTCAGTTCCTTGATTATACCTACCAAAAACCAAACACTAAATGCATCAAAGCAAGGGTCTGTACTTTTAGCAGCATCTAAGTATGCCAGTCACAGAGTAAGGCATGAGAATAAAAGGTTTGGTCAGTGATATTCCTCTTGCACACCAAGGTGAAGCCAGGAATTCTGATCCTTGGCTTGATTTATTTGTGGAGTTCTCTCCCAGATGCACCCTGAAGGCTATAATGTGAGACTGCCTGCAGGATTAAGCATGAGATTCAAGGTGAGATTTAAACTCTAGATATATTTAGCCTTTATAGGACTAAAAGGATTAATAGTCAGCTAGATACTACATCAGGGCTGGAGTAATCAGCTCACTGGTTTGTCACATGTGCTAGCTGAAGCCACTGCAACCTCCTACCCTGTGATGCCACATAGGAGAGTGACTCAGTGGCACAGTGTTACACCCATCCTGCTGCAGTGTTACTTCATTTGTCACACAGGATCTGAAACAGTCAGGGCTGAGTAGAGGAATAACAGCTGACCATTGTTGCAACTTGGAGATCCCAGCTCTGGAAGATCCCAGGACTGAAGCAGCTTTATTATGCCAGTAAATATTAAAAAAATCATATGCTTTCAGAAATCCTCCGAGCAGCTGGTATTTGGTTTGGTGACAAACACACCACACAACCAAGGGTAGTTCTTTCTCCTCACTGATGCTTATCCCAGCCAGGGACTGGGCATCCTTGCAGTGCCAGTGAGTGTCATAAGAAAAGCTTCAGATCTACAGACTATAGGAAATGACAGAAGTTTGGGGATGTGAGGTTGTTTGTGTCCAGAGCCAGGAGGAAGATGGTGATCACAGAAGTTCACCAGCCTGCTCTGACACCGGGGGTGACTCTAAGAGCACACAAGCAGGTTATTTAGATGGTTCTTCAAAACACTGCCTGAAGCCTGCAGTCAGCTCCACAGTTCTGCAAGGCTTGGGAATTTGAACTCTAGACCCAAGCACTCAGTGCTTTTGGATATAAGTAGTCATTGCTTTAGCCTAGTTACACAGCCCTGTGTTCTCTCAACACTATGATTAAAAAAAAGAGAAACAAGACATGGCTACACCCCTGGAGAGTGAAAAGCTACTTTGAGATAAGCAGCTGCTCAAGAGAACCACTTGCCTCACCAGCAGTAGTGTGAGGAAAATGTAATTTGTCCTGTTGAATCAAACTCCAAATAACTTCATGCTCATTAAAATTATCATCATTTGGTGCCTTGGGCAGTAAGGAACATTACAGGGTTTATTTTGCTGAAAACAAGGGTATCCTAAGCCAGACAGCCCACTCTAAGCAAGCTGCCACCAAGGAAGCAGTGGGTCAAAGCCTAGATGTCCTGGTCAGGTTGGGTCAGATGAAACATGCAGAGGCACCAACCCAAACACACTCCCTTACAGACCTTCAGCTTTGCTAGTATCTAATGCCCTCAACCATTAAGCTAAAACATCATTTTTACCATTTCATGTCTTATAAAGCACTTAGTTTTGAGGGCAAGGGGGGGGATGGGTTGTTCCAAATGTAAACAACTCTCCCACTTCCCTCTTTTGAGGTGACGATGAAGGAGTTCACACTAGAAATGACACAAGAAAGCATCCAGTAAAGATCTGGCTGGAGAAAGTTGGTACAGTCATTTCCCCAGGGTTTCACATGCTTTTTCAAGGTGACTGACTTGCAGAAAGCCCCAGGTGGTATCTACAGATGCAAGTTCAGTCACATGTTGAAGCATTTAACTTCCCAAAAACTAAATCGAGCTGAAGACTGTACGGAAGCTACACTGACTGAGCTCTGACAGAAGCTGCAAATGGCTTAGTAGACGTTAAGGGCACAATTTTTCAGAGAAAAAATGTTTTTCTATCAGTAAGTCATCTTAGAGACCAACACAGCAGCACTTATCAGCATTGCTAGAGCTGCTGGGGAGCCCTATCATCTCCTGCAGCTTCTGTGCACACCCTGACACCACTAATTGCTTACACGAGGGCATGGCACGCCACTGGGAACACCTTACCTCTGGGCTCAGTGAATCATGGACACTCAGATGCAAAAAGGTTTACATCTAAGGCTAACAAACACTTGAGGACAAGGCTAACAAACATTCAGCTTGTTAAACCACTAGAAAGAAACATGAAAGGAATTGGTGCTCACATGAATACTCTCACTAAATGTTATAAAAATAGTTCCCTCGAGGCTGGCATCCTCACAGCTTCCAGATGGCTTTAGAGCTTAAGGCCTAAACAAAAACTCACCTCCCATATGCAAAACTGGGAGTTTGGTGCAGTGACAACCAGTATCGGGCACACAAGCCTGACACTGCAGTCCCTTTTAGTTCAGTGTGATGGATAATTTTGAGATCCATGGTAAGCAAGTTACTCGGCACCAACTCAAGCTGGGCATAGCTTGTCCAGTTCTGATTAAGCATCTTGTGCCCCTGGTCATCACCTTGTGTGTGCACAAATCCCTTCTGGAGGAGGCCAGCCATTTGCAGGTGAACAAGAAAGTGGCAGTTTTGAGTGAGAATGGGCTATTAACCAAAAGAGATTGAAGAGCCCAGCTATACACTCAGTTCTAGCACCACAGTGGGGACCACCTTGGCATATTCTCCTAGCCTGGCAGTGGTCACAGGAAGATCACGAGCTTAAAAGCATCTATTGCTCAGTCAGTTTTCATTTTTGAAAGCTGAACTGAAGGCTTCACTGTGTTCTTAAGCAAGGATGCATCACTATCCAGCACAGACTAGAAAGCTATGTGCAAGCAACTCAGCTGCCCAGTCAGTGCTTCCACGAGACAGTTTCACAGTCTGTTTTATATCCCAGCCTGTCAAAACAAACACCACATACCGAGCTGGTCATACCAGCCTAAGTTAGCATCTAAATTGGAATCATTAATGACAAGGACTGCCTGATATGCCCTTCCTGAAGTGACTCCCAGTTCCCTTTAAAACCCCAGTGCAGCCAGGCCAGTCCACTTCACACCATGTCTTAGTCACTTGCTCAAAGTTCACACCCTGGAGTGTTTTTAATCAAGGAATCCCAAGGGGATTTGCTCCTCACCCTTTATTCAGGCATTAAATTTTGGCTCAAGCTACTCATGCAAGTTTATTCGGTAATAACCCTCCAGAAGGCGTTTAAAAATAAAACAGAAGTTGGCTGCAAAGCCACTGCTCTTTTTGAGAAGAGGGGTCAGGAAAAAAAATAGCTGCTTTCAGAGGCAGGAAGGAGAGCACATTGCTATTCCAAGCCTAATGAAATATTCTTAGTGCAAACAATCATTTGACTCGCAGGCTCCCTGCCCTGCAAACTCTCCAGCACAAGCCCAGTTGTGACAGGGAGATGTGTTTGCTCAGCCCATTGATCCCAGTAAACGCTGCTACAGCATCATACAACCATCCCTTGAGTGCTCACAGGGAAGTGGATGTGGGAAGACTAGATGATCTTTTGAGGTCCCTTCCGATCCCCAATATCCTGTGATTCTATGAGTGGGGTAATCCCTGTGAGATGATATTCACATCCTCTTGTACAAGCTTCCACAAGTGCTTGGAAATTTCTCATCCAGTCCAAGTTGAAAAGCCCTGGTTTTTGTAGAGCCAAATGAGGAAGTAGTCAAGTATCCAGGACCTTCCTTTGACTTGTGGTTTCCTGATTCTGGAAAAGGATTGCTTAATGGACTTGCTGAAATTCATTCTGCTTGTAGAAAAGCTATGCCAAAGGCTGTCTTACAAAACAACTTCCTCTGCTCTTTACTGGAGATTTCTGTTCTACAGTCGAGTGTTCAGATTAGTCTGAGAAAACAAGGTAAACTCTGCTAGTGAGTAAAAAGTGCAGTTAAACTCAACTTCAAGACCCCTAAATTATGTGATTTAGTTATTAACACAGGGTAGTTAGTTCCTGAGCGTGCATCCTGATACAGGAACCCGAGATGTGTGAAGCACTAACACTTGCACCTCAGATTTAGTACCAGACTAAGCTATTGATGTAGTTTTCAGGAAGCCATTGGAATCCAGCAAAATATGGATGCTAAAGCCAAAAAGCTGTGTAGCAAAGGAGCTAGATAAGGATTTAGCAAAGCTAAACAGTTTGGTCCTTCAAATACTCAACTTCATGCCACCCTCTGAAAGAAGAAAGGGCTGTTTTCCAGGTTTTTATCTTTTTTTCCCCCCCCAATATAAGATTGCTGCAATAATTATAGGCTTTAAGCCCTCTCTGCAGGAAAAAGGAAGAGCCAGAGGCATCTACAGGGGTTGAGTACATAGCTTGGAGCTTCACCTTAAAAAAAATCTTCTTGGCTGTACTAGCAGCAACCAGTACACTCTCTCCTTTCCCAAACCAGAATGTTTGTTACAGGTACCTTACTGGCCACGTCA
Source organism: Antrostomus carolinensis (assembly GCF_000700745.2). Lineage (NCBI taxonomy): Eukaryota > Metazoa > Chordata > Aves > Caprimulgiformes > Caprimulgidae > Antrostomus > Antrostomus carolinensis. The sequence continues at coordinate 6,961 of NW_010307411.1, read as the reverse complement.
GACCAAGCTGACTGGTGCTGGCTCTGTTTCCTCTTAGAATCTTCTACAGTTTATAAGAAATACATAATATTTGAGTGCCCAGTGGCCTTGAAGGCAGCTCCACAGCAGCATTTGATCTATGTGTAGTGATAAGCTTGCAGGAGCAGCCTTCAACACAGGTCTTATCATTACTATCTTGTTCTTTGAAGAAGTGCTGTGATGATACAAACGATGGAGCAAGGTGGAGGAAATTAAAAGAGATGCTGTGAACAGCAGGGTGGGTCCTTCCTGCTGGTGAAGAAAGTGATGTTTCTTACTTCAATAAACAAACTGTGAAAGTAACAATTTCAAGCAGATGCTGTAATAAGAAGCCATGCAAGAAGACTGATCAACATTACCAGTATTGATCACCACAAAGCCTAAAAATATACAAGAATCAGTCAAGTTTCCTGATCCACAGATTTCCTGTGGAGGTCAATGTAGTCAGAATCCCAACATACAGACACAGCCAACATCAGATTAGGATTTCATAGTATTCCAGAGACTAGATAATACATGTCCAATCACTAGGTTTGGGCCAAAACTACATACTAGGGTATGTAGTTGCTAGTGTAAAGGCAGCACAATTCAAAGAGGCCTGAATTTCTATGAAATTAAAAAAAACCCTGAGGTAATAGGTAAACACCATCCCTGTGCCCAAATGCACATGCAAACAGAGCAGCAGGATGGAAGCTCACACTATCACTAGTATATTTACTAGAATTTTACACCAACAAAATTCAGCTTAGAACTCCTCTACCATCAAATCCCTTACAAGGTGTCTGCTCACACACCTTTAATTTGTCACGGCATGTTAAAAATATTCAGACCCTATCTTCCAATTTCATGTGATTTGTGGAAATATGTAGGAGTCAAAGTCCTTAAAATAGCTCCTAACACAGGCAAGATTCTCAGGACCTGGGACACTTCTTGCTTGATTGAGAGTATCTTCAATATCTAGAGTTAGACATGATTTATTTTTCACTATCAAGGTTCCCAAAAAGGACTTGACATTCATAAGGAAAGAGCATAACCTGGCCAGTAAGGAATGGCATGTTTTGCCAAAAATAGAGGTAAGCAGTTTAACAAGGCACTGAAGGTCTGATGGTAGCACAGGTAAATCCAGGTTCACAGTGAGAGGAAGCTTTGCTCTAAGACAGTTTCTCAAAGCTCAAATTTTTTCTGTCCTAGATTTCCTGGGACACATGAAGTAATCGCTATTCTGGATCAACCTGCAAGAGACCAAAGCTATTCTTGATTCTCTAGTTGGTTTTGATAACCTACTTGCATTTTGAAAGATGAATTACCTTTGAATTGCAGAGGCACTTTCTGAAGAGGCTGGCACATCAGCTCCTGAGCATGTTTGATGATACCTTATATAACTCATCTGGCAGTTACTATAGGAACAAACTTTTACTAAAGTTGTAGCTATGCTCTAAGAATCACATGGCATTTCTGGAGCCTTAATTCACACCCTCTGCTCTACTCACCACACAGGTTCTCCATTTCTCTGGTGGGTCAATATAGCTGGTACAGAAGAACAGGGGTATTAGAGCTGACATGGTTTGCTGAGATGCTCTCTGCTTGGAGGATTATCTTTGTTATCTATTTCTGGCAGATGTAGGGACATGTATCTGTGTACGTGACTCAGAGCTCCACATATCTTTTCTTAAAGGGTATCTTCCGACAACTCTCCTAAGCACAACCCAATTCCAGAATAAGTCTCCATTGGAAAGGTTCATGCTTTCCCTTTCCCCCCCTCATTTTGTGGCTTGAACGGGAATTTACAACTTACTTTAAGCAGGTGTATGTAGGGTCAGGCTTTCAGCTAGCCAGAGCTGTATTCCCTCCCAAGCCAGTGTCTTACACCATGGCAGCACTGCTCAGCCTCCTCAGATGAAGATCACTAAGGGATAAAGCCAGTCTCATGGACAAAGTTAATTTTGGAACATTTACACTCACTCAAAATACTGCTTTATGCACAAGATTATTCCTTTCAGACCTGACTTTAGAAGAGTAGAACATTTCAAAAGCAGAAGAGAAAAATGTAGCACTCATTAAGATGACTGCAGCTAAGAATTCAAATGAGTATACAAGCACATATGCATCCACTCTGGCAAGCTTCCATTACATAAGACTTGAGCTTTCTCCTAATACAAGATTTGTCTAAGGCAAGCTGAGAAGTTTTAGTCCTAGGGTTTTGGTTTTCAAAGCCCACTGCAGGCAAACAGTAGGCATCACTACCCACTGCTCAGTTTTCCCCATAATGATCATTTCTTCATCACATGCACTTAGTTCTAAGCAGCTATTTTAAAAGTTACTCTTCATATTGCTTTTACCAAAAAGGAAATTCAGCTGCAATTCACTAGTCTGCTGATGGAGGAGTTGAGTCACAACAGATTTGTGTTAAATATTAGCAACATGTTTTATATTAATACTCGTTTGGCTGGACTAAAGCAACTGTAATAAGCTAAAACTCCCCCATTTCACTGTAAGTTATCCTACTCTAGCCCCAAGCTTTTCATCCTGCTCTTCCTGCTTCCCTCCAAGATTTCTCCACCTCTTGACAGGTATTTTCAAAGTTCTACACCTCTTTCAGGAAACACTGCTTGAAGAATTAGATCTGAGTTTGTGTTGTGTTCAGCAACGACCAGTTTCCCAACTAACTGCTAAAGTGAGAAGAAGGGGTTGATTTTGGCATGGAACCCACAGTTCCTACGACACAAGGGACAAAGGGAAGAGTCAGACAAACCAGGGAGAGCACAGGGCAACCTTAACTGATGGACAGCTACAGCAGTCCTCGCTGGTGCTGCCTGCGGAGGAACCTGCCGTTCTGACGTCAGCCAAACTGGATCCAAGGAGCCTGTGGGATAGATGGGACTGGAAGAGCAGAGGGGAAGAGTTTGGGAGAAGGAGAGAATCAAATAGAATTAGCTGTACGTTACATAAGTTCAGCACAGAGCTTTAGAAATGCAGAGAAGCAGCCAGTTAATTTAAGTGTTACTCAACACGAGACATTCTCCATTTACTGGAAGACATCTGAACACTCAGGTCAAGTCCATGTTGCACAGATTACACCACATCCCTCCCTCTACGTTGCAGTTGCAGCCTCCAGCCTCATTCTGATGTTCAGCAGCGTATCCTCTGACAGATACTCGATACAGTCAGACTGCCTGACAGTCCTGCAGTCTGACACACACACACACACACAAAGCCACAACAGCAACACAAGTGCCCTCAGAAAGCGCTTTGCCATGAGGAATGCCCTGGTAGAAGAGATCCCACTCTCACTCATCTACAGCTTCTCTTTTAAGGTTGTTTTGTTCTAGTGATTCATATAGCAAAGGCCTTTAAAAAGAGGATTATAACTGATCACTCCAGTTTTTAGTGAGGACAGCCACCCTAGCACCTTAGCCAGGCTGGACAGCCCTGAGGGGAGAGCTGTGTCTCTGCAGGTGGTGCTGTGCTGCTGGGACTCCACGAAGGGTCACAGCTCGTGATCATCAATATCAATATCACTAGAACATCCAGAGCTGTGTGAGAAAACCACCCACACAAGTAACCTCTGACAGCACCTGTGAGGGGAAATCTGCTGTTCTGTTTGTACCTGACATGGCTGGATTATGTCCTGAAAGGCTGCCACTGAGCTCCTGAGTCCTGTTTTAATCAAGTAATGAAGATATCTCTCACATACAGGTGAGTTTTCACTCCTAAACCCCACTGGCAGAAAGCAGTCCAGCCACGCTCTGCTTCAGCACAGAACTACTTCATATCTGCCCACCTGCTTTTGAGCAGATCACCCAGTTCACCCACAGTTTCTTGGGATGGAAAGTTTGTAATGAAAAGAGGAAGAAGCAGGCGAGAGATCTCACCCAACTTCCTCCAAAACAAGAGCTTCTGACCACTGCAGTGTTTATTGTTGTAGAAACAATAATCACCCTGAGCTTTCTTACCCAGTTTCCTTGTCCTTTTTCCCCCCCCTCCAACAACTTAGACCCAGGATGTCAGTAGCTGTCTAGGGAAGCCATCAGGCTCATGCTTCTGTAGTTCTTCTTTCAGGCTCATCTGTGTAGCTCTTACAGAGAAGTTGTACAGAGGAAGCACGTGAAGCCATCACCGTCTCTAACAGCTTGTTGGAAGCAGCACCTTGATGTGCCCCACAGAAGTTACTTGAATCCCAGACACTTGAGGGAAGGAGAATATATTGGAAAAACTAGTTTTCCCTCCTTATCACACTTCAAGATGCAAGCTGAACTAGGAATCACTTGTACAGACTGCCTGATGGCAAGCAAGTAATGAGAAGAACACAGAAGATCTTCTCTCTAAGCAATCACTTTGATGAGGGCAGAAGGGATGGCAGACACTCAACTATTTATCAACACAGCAGAGCTAACAAGAGTGTTCACTACACTGGTCCCAGCGAGTAACCAACACCAAGGAGCTGATGTTCCTGGAGACTAGTTTTACCCTAAGGCTGAGAATTTCTGTAGAACATGAAATTGTGTCCATAGCAGCGCTGCAGCTCTAGTACCACTAGAGGTTACAGTACCACCAACAGGTACTGTAACCTCCTTTAGTTCTGTATATAAAAGTGGGAAAAAAATACAGTAATAAAACCCAGCAAGTAGTTAGGTCGTTGGGAACAGGCACAATGGAAGTGTGGGTGGCATCTGAACAGTCTCTGCCTGTGTGTCACACGAGCTTCGAAACGCTCCGATCAAGCGGCAAACCTCAACAAAATCACTGACTTCAGCACGAGAACAGATGGTCAGAAGCAGGAGTTTGATTGTACAAGTGTCTCCACAGATGCTGTGTGAGCTGCCAGGTTCTTCCTCTGCCTTCAGCTTTCTTCAAACTCTTGCAAAACCCTTCTCACATTGAAGGTGAGCTGATGAAGGATGGAGCTGGCGTAAGAAACGCCACCTGCCACCACCAACCAGTGGTTGGTGACCAGATTTCAGCTGTGACCTTGGCAATTACTCTTCCCAGAGCTACACCCAACTGCATCCTTTGTGTACCCCAACTAGTGCAGCCAGACTTGTAATCAGCTAAAGACCCAGCAACAATCAGCTGTAGAGAAGAGCAGCTGTTCTTCCAGGTAGCACTGGAAATGTTGAGGGAAGCCATCTGGAGCTCACAAAGACCACGTGGCCTCTCATCAGCACAGAGTTTTAGTTATTAAGAAGAAATATATCAAATAAAATGTGCTCTTTCCTCTTCACAAGTACACCTGGGGCTCAGTTCCACACACAAAGTAAAAGGCTGCAGTTACTAACATCAGGCCCTGCTCACCACCACTACAAACCAGTGCCCTGCTGGGAAAACATCCCATCAAGCCACAGTAAGTGAAATGCAGCCCAGTACAATACTTTGACTGGCACCAACCACCAGTCAGATACCTGGCTGGAAAGCTTCCTGCATAAACACCTCCTGTGGCAACAAACTCCTTATGTTGCCCTGAAGAACAAGATCTCACACCTCCGTGAATCTCATTAGTAGAGTGGATAATTACTTTGCAAGATAACTCAGTGCTCTTCACAACTGATGCAACCAACCTGTCTTCCCAGACACAAGCAGCTCCCAGCTCCAGTGGCAATGCTGAACTGTACACTGAATTTTCTACATAATTAACTGGAATCCTGCATTTCCAGGATGTCCTATGAGCAGGAGAAGCTAGATAGTCACAACAAAACCCAAGTAACCTGGAACTGTTGTGAGAATTTGTTTCCATATTGTCTACATTACTGTCTCATGCCTCAAAAGACAAGATAAGACAGCAATGTTTGCCCTTGGCACTGGTGTTAGGAGCCAAGAGATAAGTGATTTGCAAGTGAGAGGAGCAGTCTGCTCTCTGCCAACACCACCACGTTCAACTTACGTGGTCAGCCAAAGCCAGGTGTGAAACACATCTCAAAATACACCATCTCCACGATAAAACAGATGAAGTTACTGTGTTTTTGGGGTTCTTTGGAGCAGAGTTGAAAACAAACCTTACCAGCACCATTTTTCATGTGGTTCAGTGGTGCTGCCTGCAGCTTTTAGAGGTCACACCGAGGTGATTAAGTTCCCACTTACAGACGGGCACAGAAAGAGAGTCCCTGGTCTAAGTTCATTTATTGAGAAACAAGCTGCACATTCAGATCTCCAAGTCATTACAAGAGCTCATTAAAATAGGATTGTAGGTAGGCACAGGCATAACCTTAACCCTTTCACTACAGGACAGCAAAGCATTTCACAGCAGCAAGGGCCAGAAAGGCACCTGCACCACCACAGAACAAGGAGCTGCTGTTTTATCTCCTAGAATTCAGGCATTTATCTCTGACTTCCTTTCCACTCCTTCCTAAGGAAAGTCGGGATCACAACATGCCTTGAAATCAATATTAAATGGGTTGGAACTGGCTGATCTTTAAGGTCAATTCCAGTCCAAACCATTCTGTGATTCTAAGTGGATAAGGAGACAAAATAAGCAATTCCTTCAGCAGCACCTGGTTCCAGGGCTAAGTAACAACTCCTTCCTGTTCCTCACACAAATACTGCTCCTGGCTGATCCTCTAAAGAGGATCTGCTGCTCATGGCACAGCTCTGGTTTACAGGATATTACTCAGCTGGAATGCCCTCCACAATTACACAACCCGAGCTTTCCAGCATCCTCTTAACACAAGATTTCTCCAGAAGAACAGTCCCCACACAGGGAAGTCCACACTGGGGAGGAGAATGGTAGCAAAAGGGTCTAGTGGAAGGTGTCCCTGCTGCTGGCAGGGGGGGTTGGAACTGGATGAGCTTTAAGGTCCCTTCCAACCCAAACCAGTCTGGGATTCTCTGAGTTTCCATAAGCAGATTTTGGGCAGGTTTTGCCTCAATTCAGTTGAGCTGCAGCAGGGGGGTTAGAGAGGTTCCAGGAGCCGGTTCTCTGGCCATGGCTGAGCTCCGCTGAATCCACACC
>NW_010307410.1:11291-25478 GCF_000700745.2 Antrostomus carolinensis | reverse complement strand
ATGATTCTATGATTCTATGATTCTATAAACTGCCATGCTCATGGCTCTTCTGAGAAAGAAAAAAATCAAGTTGAAAGGATATTGATACAGTTATAGATGAATTAGTGAAAATCAAATGAGTGATTTGTTCATTTGGGATAAAGCAGGCCAGTGACAATAGGCTATATGAACTGAAACAGCTCCAGCAGGAGCCTACACCAAACCTTAAAGCCATTTCTTATAAAGTCTTATCTTATAGAGTAGGATTTTGGGCCTCGATCTTCCACATACCAGGTGCACCTTCAAATGACTGGGATGGTTTTCCCTGTCAACCTGTTTGGGAAATTACTGCAGGAAGCTGACACCAGATCCACCAAAGTACTTAGGCTTTTAGATCTCCCTCAAAAGCTAAGTAGGAGTTACAAGTTTGATGCCTTGAGAAACTGCCTCTTAGTTTAGAGTTGTGCTGTCATTCAGAGGGACCTTAAAAGGCTGGAGAAATGAGCTGACAAGAATCTCTTTTTAGGGGCAAATGCAAAGTCCTGTCCCTGGGGAGTAATAACCCAGTGTACTAATATAGGCTGGGAGCAAGTGTCTGGAAGGCAGCCTGGCAGCAAAAGAACTGGGGGTCCTGGTGGACAACTGGTTGACCATGAGCCAGCAATGCATCCTCACAGCAACGATGGCAAATAGCCTCCTCGGTTGCATTAGGAGAAGCATTTACAATAGTGAGATACATCTGGAATGCTGAGTCCAATTCTGGGCTCCCCAGCACTAGACAGACATGGACATACTTGAGAGAGTCCACAGAAAGGCCATGAAGATGTTGAAGGACTTGGAGCAACTGATACGCACAGAGAGGCTGAGAGAGCTGGGCCTCTTCAGCCCAGAGAAGAGAAGGCTTAGGGAGATCTTAACAATGTGTATAAATACCTTATGGGAGATATTAAAAATGATGGAGCCAGAATTTTTCCATGGTGCCCAGTGACAGGACAGACAATGGGCACAAAATGAAATACAAGAAATTCTATTTAAATATGTGCTGGTTTTGGATGGGGCAGAGTTAATTTTTGTCATAGAAGCTAGTATGGGTCTATGGTTTGGATTTGTGCTGGAAACAGTGTTAATAATAAAAGGATGTTTTAGTTATTGCTGAGCAGTGCTTACACAGAGTCAAGGCCTTTTCTGCTCCTCACACCACCCCACCAGCAAGTAGGCTGGGGGTACACAAAAAATTGGGAAGGGATACACCTGGGACAGCTGACCCCAACTGACCAATGGGATATTCCATACCATATGATATCATGCTCAGTGATAAAACTAGGAGTAAGTTTGGTGGCATGGCTGCTGCTCAAGGACTGGCTGGGCATCGTTCAGTTGGTGATGAGCAATTATTTTCATTTGTATCACTTATCTTTCTTAGTTTTTATTTGTCTCTGTTACTTTCCTTTTCATTCTTCCTCTTCTTCTTCTTCTTCTTCTTCTTCTTCTTCTTCTTCTTCAATTATTAAACTATTCTTATCTCAACCCACAATTTTTTCTCACTTTTACAGTTCCTATTCTCTTCCCCTATCATGCTGGGGTGGGAAGTGAGCGAGCAGCTATGTGGTGCTTAGTTGCCAGCCAGGGTTAAACCATGACAAAATGTAAGAAAAAGCTTTTTTTATTGTGAGGATGGTTAAACACTGGAACATATTGCCTAGATAGGTTGTGGAGTCTGCATCCTTGGAGGTACTCCAAACCTGACTGGACATGGCCCTGTGCAAACCTGCTCTAGGTGACTCTGCTTGAGCAGGGGAGTTAGACAACAACCCTGTGATTTCTACTGTAGAGGCTCCTGCACAGGACTGGCAGGGCAACAGTCACTGTTTTGTCTCCTGGCACATTTTTAATGTTCCATAATTTATAATGAAAAATATAGTTTTAACATTTTTCTGTTTGTTTTTAACATCATTTTCCTCTGATTTGCTCACCATAGATTTTCACGTGGAACTTTCTAATCAACACCAATTAGATAGTTTTCAGGCAAAGAAGATGCATTAGGTCTAATGCAACACTTGTAAAGTGAAAAGTATTATATAGAGTAAGACCTGACAGTCTACCCTTGGGAAAATATGGAAATTGGGCTTAGAGTTGCAGTTTAAACTTGGATTTTGCTTGTTAAATTCCCAGCAGGTCAGTGAATCAGTGTATGCATTCAGATAACCACAGATATCTTGAAAATGATGCCTTATTACTTACAGAATGGAGAACGAAGGACAAACTATTAACTTTCCTTCCTCTTCCTCCTATTAGCTTATCTATTCCATTTTTAACTCCTATTTCTACCAAGGGGAGAAGAAAATAAAAGGATAATACATACGCTTTTGATTATCATTGCTGTGACATGTTACAAGCACATGCACAGACTGGATCACCTTGTTAAATTCTGGTGACAGCCTGTGCTCGGATGCCTCCCGGTTCTTCACAATGCATGAATGACTTTTTCCAGCCACTCACCAGAACTGAATACAAGCTGTTACAAAACCAATACCAAATAATTTTAAAAGGATTAGCAAGCCTGTGTAGTTCAGTGTGTCCTGCTCTTTCGGAGAGGCACATATAGCTCTTTCTCATAGAAAAGGGTTATTTTCACCTCTCTAGTGAAAGCCCTGGGAGTGTTTTCCATCATTCTTTTCTGCTGCACACTCGATATTTGTTCACAGAGAAACTCATGTTGCTCCCCTTCTGAGTCCTGTCTTCCAGATGGTAAAACACAAAAATCTATGGCATTTGTTTTTTTAGTCCTATTCTGTGAGTGTTATATCACTGTCCACCTTGTTCTTCTCAAACTCTGAGAGGCCCTTTCCTTATGAGGAAAGACTGAGAGAGCTGGGTCTGTTTAGCCTAGAGAAGAGAAGACTGAGAGGGGACCTTATCAATATTTATAAATGTCTAAGGGGTGGGTGTCAAGAGGATGAGGCCAGATTCTTTTTGGTGGTGGCCAGCGACAGGAGAAGGGGCAAAGGGCTCAAGCTGGAACACAGGAGGTTCCACTTAAACATGAGGAAAAACTTCTTTACTGTGAGGGTGACGGAGCACTGGAACAGGCTGCCCAGAGAGGTTGTGAAGTCTCCATCTCTGGAGATGTTCAAAACCCACCTGGATGCAGTCCTCGCCAACTTGCTTCAGGTGAACCTGCTTTGGCAGGAGGGTTGGCCTAGATGATCTCCAGAGGTCTCTTCCGACACCTACCATTCTCTGATTCTATGATATTGTGACTGTCTCTTTTCTATATATTCGTATATCACCTAGTGCAGTGAAGCCTCTGGATGCTATCATAAGACATTTTAAGTAGGTATTACCAGAGTGAACTCCTAGACAATTCAATTAAAATTAGTATTATCCATCATAAACCTGACAGTATTACAAACTAATGCAGCAGTCTGGAATTTGACATTGGCTTTTGAATAAACACTTGAGATTTGATGATTGTCTTCAAGGGGTGACTTAATATAGGATCTGCAAGAGACAATGCAGTGGAGCTGTCTACCTGATATATTTTTATATGAAACTAGTTAATCCCTCGATATTCATTTCTTGTTTTGCTGGTTGATGCATGAAGACTCCAGGATTTAGAATGCATACGGCTGCTCCTCTCTCCTAGTGTTCATTTTCAATCCTCTATAAAGGACCTTCTTTAAAACTAGGCACAGATGTTAACAGTGGGTAGACTGCAGGTAATGGCAGAGTCAGCCAAACCTCTTTACCAAATATAGGTGCAACATGCTTTTCCAGGGATTAATTAGAGCATTTTTCAGACTGGGGGCTCAGTGTCGCTGCTGACCAGTGGCTATTCCCATCCCTCAGTCATTCTTGAGAAAGGCTGTGGCCCTGTCTGTGGACAAAGCCTCACAACCACCCATGGCTCCCAAATCACTTTTATCTTTATTTTCTTCTGTACTTATCTACCTTTCAAACACAGCATCCTGGCTTAGAGTCTGAAAGCACCTTCCTGACATCAGTGAAGAGAGCCTAAAGGGATGAGCTGCAGGTGAGAAGTTCATCTGTGTGTTAAGATTGATACGTATTACATCATTACTTCTGGTGTCTGCTTTTACATCCCTTCTTTTGTTGTTTCAATTTTTCTCGCTTGAAACAAGACAAATATTTTCTTAATGGACCCTTGGAGGCCCAGTAAGAGGCAAAGAAGGTTGTGGTCACTGCTGCCAGCTGAAAAGCAATCCTCATTTCAAATCCTCGTTTCAAATCTACTTTTGAAGTAAGAGTCAGATTTTCATTGAGGAAGCCCAAAATCTTCAAGGGTGATGGTTATATGCCATCAAGTAATAATAATAGTGAAAACTTCTTAACAGTTTGTTTTGGTTTGTTTTGTGTGGTTTTTTTAATTGATGTTTAAAGCAATTATGACACTGTGTTGCTATAGCCTGTGCCAATATGATGTAATGTCTGTTGCTCCACAGGCAGGTTGCTGTAGGTAATTTTCTCTAGTGTTTTGCTTTGGCACCAACATCATCCCTCATTAGTTTCTTTATTAGTACATTTAAATACCCTTTTAGCACCATTAGGTCTGAAATGGTTTTTTTCTTTATTCAGCAGTATTTGTGTTTAACATATTTTCTCAGTGCTCCCTACAAGGGTCCTTACAACAGATGTTATGACGCAGTTGAAGGAACGTGAACCAAATTGTAGGTAATGGTCCATGCTTATTTGTTTTGTGTAAGCTGTGGTTTCTATAGCTACTGTACATCTGCTTCATGCCATTTGCTGATCACTTTCTGTAGCTGTCTCAGTCTAGATATTTAAAGCATGCTGTACTGATTCTACTTGGCACAGCAATCTAATAGCAGCTCGATATGTGAACCACGTTACAAATTTGGAAACATGTTTGAAAACAGCTGTTAAGTCTACATAGTAATTCTCTATCTACTATCGACACAATAGCCACCTCACCAAAAACTGAAACACATGGTAGTCCAGTCTCAGCAAAAGACTTGTAAAGACAACTAACGTTGAGAGTAATTAGGCACAGTCTCAAGCTGGTGGCTAAATTGAGCTCCTAGTGCGTGAATCTAGAGGCAGAGTCAGTGAATCTCTCTGTATTCTGCACTTTTACCAAAAATCAGAAAACACCTCCAACTGAGGGATATAATTCTGTTGGGATCAGTGGAATTACCCAAGAGCCACACTAAAGATAAATTCAACTCATTGTTTTTTCTATTGAAGTGTTTTCTGTCTGATATAGAAGCACAGTAACAATGTCTTGGACTTTCAAACTTTGCCTTTATTGAAGGAAATTTTCACAAGACAGAAGAAGATTTCAGGTCAGAAGAAATTTCTCTTCTATCCTGAAATCTCTGTTTCTTTCATTGAAAATAATGCTATTTGGCTTAAACTTGCTGTGGTTAAAGAGTGATGCTAAGAGATAATATTTTGTAAATTTTACATAATTTGTGTACTTTTTTCCTCAGCCACCTTTTACTAGCTACCCTAGCTGCTTTTTCTGGCTTTGGTTGATTAGCATGAGTTTGTTTTTTGAAATGTACAAGGGAGTAAAAAAAGCTGAATTGGTCCACTCTGCCTTTATAGCTTTGTCCTTTCTGAAGGAAGTTGGACTTACATGATCTATTTTTCAGGTCTTGTTTTATAATTGGTCATATGTCGGCTAATATCAGCTTTTGACCTAAAGAGAAGAGATCTCAAAGGTATTACATGTCTGCAAACTACTTCTCTTTTTCCCCTCATGAAATACCTAAATTAGTTCCTCCACTGAGGAAAAGGTTGTAATGCTCAGCTGCATTATTGGACAGCTGAGAATCCACCTGGGAGAGAACCTCTGGAAACAGGACTTCTAAGTGCTGCAATACACCAATCTGCTGGTTTCAGATAGTGCTAAATGCTACTTCAACTTCCACAGTAAAACATAGTGATTTGTATTAATTTTCAGCATTTTTTTGCACTGAATTTCAAGGCATTTCTAGTCTTGATGGCAACACAATGAAATTTGAATCAGTTACAGTGTGCAAAAGTTTCTTTATATTCAATGATTGGGCTCATTTATTTAAAATATGATGAGAAGGTACCCAGCACTTTAATTGCCTTCAGCAACTGTCATGTAATAACTGGCTGAGTTTTATTAGTTCATAATACCAGTCTTTCTGTCATAACCTGACATTATTGATTTTCTAAAAAAAAAAATAAATAAAATAAAAACAAATGTTCCCTTTCTCTCTCTCTCTTTTCACTTCTTCTCACATCTCAGATATTATCTGTACTTTCTCTCTGCTCCAGCAGAGCCTATGAAAACTGTAGTATGCGAGGAAGCAAAGAATGCTTATAGCACATGAGAAGTTGTAGCTCTAAGATAAATGTAAATTAGACCTAGAGGAAAAAGATAAATCAGATTCTTTACTCTGGGGAGAATGTGAAAATCAGCAAGAAGAAAAACTTACTGAGATCTTACTTCCAGGGTAGAAAGGATTTTCTAAATATGCACATTTTAATCATGAAATGAATGAGTTTAAGCTAAGATTAGCCTAAGCAAGAAAAGCCCAGCCTGCTTTGTGCCTGAGCTAGAGGCATCCAGGCTTGCTCTACCTGCACAGCACGTTGCCACAGGCCATGGTTTGCACTACACACAATGCTGCAGCAAAGAACGCTACTGTTTTTTCCCATTTTGCTCAGAAAAGTTTCATTTTTCATTTAGAAGAAGTTTCCGTGGCTCTGCTCCAGCAGTTTATAATGTTGATGCGGCAATAAAGTGGCTGTCATGCTGCTGGCAGGAGCTGCCCAAACTTCTCACCCTCTAAGGAGGAAGCAGGGAGCTGGTGGCTGCACAGGGAAGATAAAGCTGTACTGTGGAGGAGGTGGCAACGAGATGACTCCATGGGGCATAACAGGGCTGGTCATGAAACACCAGCTGGGCAGGAGATGTGTGACAGCTCTCCTCCTCCAGACTAGGTTGTTTCCTGGAGAAAAGGAGGCTGAGGGGAGACCTTATAGCTCTCTACAACTACCTGAAAGGAGTGTGTGGAGAGGTGGAGGTCGGTCTGTTCAACCAAGTAACAAGTCATAAAATAAGAGGAAATGGTCTCAAGTTGCACCAAGGAAAGTTTAGATTTGATATTAGGAAGAATTTCTTTACTGAAAGGGTTCTCAGGTATTGGAAGGGGTTGTCCAGGGCAGTGGTGGAGTCCCCATCCCTGGAGGTATTTAAGAGTCATGTAGATGCAGTGTTTAGGGACATGGTTTAGTGGAGGACCTGTCAGTGTTAGGTCAAAGATTGGACTCAATGATCTTAAAGGTCTTTTCCAATCTAGGCAATCCTGTGATTCTGTTTTGGTTTGGGTGTTGGTTACGCATGGGTCAGCACATTGGATTAGGGATGCTGCTGCCGCCGCCAGGCTGTTTGCTCCCATTGGGAAGCAGACGGGCACCACAGAGCAGGCAGCTTGAAGGAGTTGTTGACCAAGCACGGTCAGTAATGAGGTTCTTCTCCAACACAGCCCAACCTAATTATTTTCCTGTTTGCTGCTCCCAGACAAAGGATGTTAAATATGACTAATGTACGCTTGTCAACTAGTGTGTGGTTCAATATGGCAGATCAGAGAAGAAGGCGGAAAATGCCAATAAAATAATATTTGCTACGTGAGGCAGCAACATTGACTTGGGCATGTAGATCAGATTTAATACTCAATCTTTCGTTTTTCTCCTCCTTTAGCAGCATTGCTTCTAATCATAATATGTTATCAGTTAGTTCAATATGAAAAGGTGCTAAATTAGGGAAAAAACAATGTTGGTGAGTTTTTTTTTTTTCTTCCTTGGATACACAGAAAATCATGGACAACATAGTTATTAAATGAATAAAATGCATTGAGATGCTATAGCAGCATGATCTGATTTTATAACACTCTTTAAACCAGAATACAAGGAAGAAAAGTTGTTTTTTTATATAAGCAAATATGATTCAAATATCTGAAGCAAAACTTTTTTCTTTCCTGCACATCTCTGAAGGATTTACCCCTGATGAGGGGTAATGGTTTTAAACTAGAAAAGGGTATATTTAGGTTGGATATTAGGAAAAAGTTCTTCAATATGAAGGTGGTAGATCATTGGAACAGGCTGGCCAGAGAGGTAGTGGAGGCCTCATGCTTGGAGGTATTCAAGGTCAGGCTTGATGGGGCTTTGAGCAACCTGCTCCAGTAAAGACGTCCCTGCTTACTGCAGGGGGGTTAGACTAGATGATCTTTAATGGTCCCTTCCAACCCAATACATTCTATGATTCTATGATTTAAGAAAATTGTTGAGAGGTATCTGCTTACTGAAATTCCTAACCTCACTGAAAGAGTCCATCAGTTTAATTTTTTTTTTAGTTCTAGTTTTCACAATACTTTACAGAGTATATGATTACAGTTTTATAGACAAATTATACAGACTATCAGTTATGTGTTATATGATGTATCAAGAAAAAAAATGTTGTATTACATTTATATAAAACTCTTCCTCCAGTGCTGTGCAAACTCTCACACTTTCCCTGCAGCCAGAGACAATGATCCAAAGCATAGTCAGACTTAAATGCATTTACTTCAAGCAAAGGGTCATGACCTGGTTTAACTGTATCCTGGAGACTAGTTTGACTGACAAGCATGTCAGAGTTTGCAGAGTTGGTGCCTTAATCCTCCAGGCCTTTTAATGATATCTGACACTGTATTCACTCTGTCTAATAAATGGCTCAGTGGATGATTACCTTTAAATATTATAGCTGTTGAAAGTAAATTATTGATGGGCATTACCTAATTTCTTTAAAGATAGCTTTTACTTCTATTACATTAAAAAATAAATAAAATAAGAGATGGATCATCATCTTTTTTGGCAAAAGGGGAAAAAAAGTTTAAGTGAAACTGTATATATTTTGTATGTGGATGCTAATCTGAATTAGAATGCTATTTTTTGTGGGTTTTTTTATTCTTGTACTTGATTTTGCAATGAAATCAATATTTGTTCTTTGTACTTTTTGTTCCAAAAAAACCCAACAAACCATACACATGCTTTGGTGAATCATTTGGTGAATTAAATTTGCAAAGTGTAAGTAGATGCTGCATAGCTTAGTGTTAAAATGTTGACCTTCTGGTGCAAAGTAGGCAATTTCTTCAAGAGGGTGGTTTTTTGCAGTGTAACCTGGAACTCAAGCTGTCACAAACACATAGGAACATTGGAGAAAGGAAAAAATCTCTTTCTTACCGGCAATGAGAAAGAGGAAAATGGTTTGAAGCAGTCAAAAGCTCTACCTTTGCCTAAATTATGAATACAGAGAAGGAGCCAACAAGCCTTGTCCTGGAAGCAGACCTAAGTAACTACCTCCATGCTTGGCTGCAGGAGGAAACCTTAGGCTACACATAGTGAAGCAGTGAAAGGTTTCAAAGTAGTGTTTGAAAACATACTGACCAGAAAATCTATCTAATAAGAAAACAAGGAAGGAGAGCACCTCCCTTTTTTAGAGCTCACCTGCCTGACTGGAAGATGGAGAAAAATGTATGTTCCCTGAGGATTCACACCCCCCAACCTCCCCTCCTGGCAGGCAGCTGCAGGGACGGTGCTCATCCCCAGCGCTGGGCGAGCTCCTACCTCTGCTGCAGTGGGCAGAGGCTGGAGCGTGGTAAGGGGCAGGGCTGTGCACTTCGCTGTGCATCGCCATGGTCAATGCCCAGCATGATGGGATTTGCTTGGTGGGGAAGCAGAGGGAGGGCACGCAGCTCTCCATCAGCCATGCCATCAGGCTGCCTCATGTCTGTTCTTTCACAGTTTCAGGGACCTTTAATCTATTCCCAAGTCTGTCTGAAGCTCCTGAGCTTTCCATGCTCGCTACTGTACACTGGGACTCAGAGCCAGCACATCCTGGGACATGGTATAAAGTCTGCTGCTCTGGGACAGTACGCGTCATGATTTCAGTAAGAGAAGCAGTGGTCTTTAGCACAGCTTAGAGAATCGAGAATTACATTTCTGTGTTTCAGATACCTACTCAGTTGTCCTACAAGGAACAGCAGGAGTCCCAATAGGTGGATAAATTTCCCCTTCCACCCCTCCCAGAAGCAGAGCAAACCTCTGCTACTTCTCTGCATCGAAGGACACCAGGCTTGCATTTCAGGCTTCCCTGCCTTACTGAGACCATCGATCATTTTTAGTGTATGTCATGTGTGTGTCATTTGTTAAGCACTGAAACAAATTGTAGCATTCAGAGTCAGAAGCTGCTGTAGCTGGGGTTTCTGTTCCCAAGACCTGCCCTCTTCAATCAATCACTCTCTGGGACCACAGAAGATGGAGAGGCCTATGAGGAAGGCTGAGCTCCGCAGTTCATTCCTGGACCCTTGCTGCCACACTACAGACAAACTAGGGGTTTGGGTTTTTTATTTTTCTGTTGTTGTTGTTTGTTGGTTTTTTTTTAAGAAAGTATGTGTCTGTCTTTAAAAATAAATAAATTTCTGAGCTCATTTCTGAAGCAAACCAGTCAGTTCTCTCTAAAAGAAAACCCATGAACAGATCATTTCATCCCAGTCTACTCCAGGCCAGAGCGTTTGGGTGTAAAACACACCAAGTTTGGCTCCATTCAGTCATGACAGTCTTGTAACATCATCCCAGCAAGCACTGGGAACACTGACGCCTTTCCACACCTGGGCAGTGTAACACGTACCATTTGTACCGTATTATACATGCACCTTTCCTGTGCATTGCAGCACAGACCTTCCAATTGCTATGAGAAAGTCATTGTAGTTTGGGACCAAAAGACAACCAGGCAGGAGAGATGCAATGAAAATATAGTTCCACATCAGAGATATATATCTGTATACATAGAGAAAGGAATATAGAGATGTGTGCATATCTATCTATCTATCTAGCTAGCCACAAGCATAAACTGGATGTTTTCACGAGAAGGCTGTACTTTAACCAGTAGCAAAAGCACTATTTCACATTTACATGATGAAGAGATACCATGTTTACAGTAAGGTTGTATTTAACAAAGCTGAGCACTGTGGTGCTGTTTTAAAATAAAGGTCTGAGACATCAGCAGCACTTGCTTCCTCCTCAGCTCTTCCCCTGTTGCTGTCTTATATACAGAGAGTAACTGCTGGTCACTCTCTGCCTAATTCCCTGCTTAATACACGAATGGCCAGGCCTTGCACCCACTGCTTGTGCTTAGATCAGTGGCCACAGGAGGACTTGGTGTTACAATATTTCAGGTATCTTCCATTGGAAAGCAGCTGTTAGGTCTTGCTGCTAGAGGGGCACTCAGAGGACACTCAGTGAAATGAGTGTGCAGCGTGGGTATGGTCCGTCTGCTCTATCAGGAGCCAGTCCCAAGCAGTTAGGGCATCAGCCACTCTGTACCCTGAGAATAAGCATTTCTCCCTTGGACAAAAGCCTTCAGCAGTGGAGGTGTAGCCACAGAGAGCAAAAGTTCAGATGCTCCAAGCTGCCCTCTGAAGGTGTCCATCCCAGTTGATATGATGGGAAGTCTAGAATAGCCAGCAGATAGCAAGATGCCACAAGTGGTTGAAGAAATATGAGCTCCCACCTCTCTTCTCAGTGCACTGGCTGCATAGAAAGGCAGGCAAAATCACTGCAAAAAGACTGATAGAAACAGAGTAGAAATTGCCTCTTCCTTTTTTGACTGCCAATGGGCAATTTATAGGCAGTTGTGCTGGATTGTCAGAATAATCTACACAAGGTTGTGTATTATTAAAACAATTAATCAGACAACTAAGCAGCTCTTCACCATATTACTTCCTGTGATCTTCTGGTATTATAGGTAATTACCTTCCAGAAAGAGAGTAATACAAGCTATGGCACCTCCAGTCACCGCTTTTCCACCATTTACCTGCCGCAAGAGATTAGTTATGCACATGTCCAGCAATTCTTGCAATTTATTACATGTTTATTGTACTTTTTTTGGTATGTCTGCTCTGGTCTCTCCACTCTGTTTATTTAGATATTAGAAACAACAAGACATTTTCCATCCTCACAATCTCAAGGCAAGTAAAATTAACTGCTGCCCTGCCTTCTGGAGATTGATCTGGATACTCTTACCCTACATTTCTTCCCTTTTCTTGCATATCAGTACAAAGCCCCAGTATTCCTATTCCCATCTTTGAAACGCAAGTAGAATGTTGAAATGTTTTTCAGGACTATAGTATTGATTTTAGGCATTTCTCAATACTTGCAGAAAGAGACGTCAGGTTCAGGATTTGACATTTCCCTTAACATAGCAGCCAGGCACCCGGCTCTCTAGGTAGAAGTTCTCAATTAAGGCTGGAGAGTGCTTGAAGGAGGATCAGCAGAAGCAAGGAACCACATTCAAAGCTGGACGCTACTGCTTGCCTTTGGGTAACATCCTACCCATCAACAGACTCAGGGCAAAGCAGTGGTTCCTGGCTCTTGCTGCCTCCCTCCAGGTGCTCTGGCAAGCCACCACGGGTCAGCCCACTGGCAGGAGATCAACTTGTTGGGCTGACAGCTCATGCACCAGCCATGTACAGCAGGGTTGGAAGAACCTGCTGGGAAGCATTGCCCTGCTCAATGAAGTCCATCAGCTATGCCTTGCCTCGGTGCAGTGCTTCCTGGCACTGTGGAGCAGGCTGCTTGTTCCCAGTGCCACTCTTTGTCTGAGACAGGGTGTTATTTGCTAGGTGTCACCCATTTCTGAGCATGGAGGATAGCTGATGTAGCTCATGTGAGTGCAGGAAAGCACTTGGAGTTGAATCAGTTTTCCTAAGGCTACTGAATCAGACCAAAGACAGTGTATGTGTCTCAGATAGTTCAAACAATTAAACTCTGAGCATCACTCTCCAGGCTTCCTAGAATATACTCTTTGGGTCACTTCCTCAGCTGTTTTTTTACCATTTCTGAGAGTATATGCTTTTTTGATGAATAATTGAGCAGTTACATTTATTACAGAGCATTAGGCTCCCAGAGGAGTTCAGATGTTCTCTTTCAAATTTCCAGAGCAACCTGAAGATTTCCCTCAGGTCTACCCTCCTTTAAAGTCTCCACTCTTAAAATTGAATACATGAATGACTTAAAGATTGTAGAAAATTATCGCAGATGCAATAATATCTTCAAGCTTAGAAGAATCGAGTTTCTTAATCCATATTATTGAATTCCCAGCAAAGGGTGTTTTTTCTTTTTTTCTGTTTTTTTTTTTTTACTCTTGCTTTTTCAGACCTGTATTAGTTATATTGTCACTTTCACCCTATGGCTGCTTTATCCTTGCTTTGATACCTTATTTGAAACAGGCTTTTCATGAGACCAAAGGAAAAGGGTCATTAGATCATGATCCTCAGACTAAGTTAGGAGATAGTGAGCCATTATCAGGTAGCAATAAATTTCTCATTAGGAATCTGATTTTGTGATTTCTCTCTACCCAGTATCAAAAAAGACTGGCTTGGTTCTTTTGAGAAATACAGTACTTTACTTTATATAAAAACCAGATTAATACTGAAATACATTCAAAATAACCAGTGGAAGGGAACTTATCACCCAGCATAGTGTATGTAGTAAGTGAAGACCAGGACCGCCCCAAGTGCCGTGCCACTTTTTATTGAAAGAGACTGCAGTATCACATCCAAGTTCGGAGACTCTGGAGAAGACACGTTAGGTCTCCAAACTCCATTTCTTCTGTTAGAAGCATGGGCAGGGTAAAATAATGCTTGTTTGTATCTCTGATAGATTATTTAGCTTAGATGGAGCAGAAACACTACCTAATATTAAGGTTTCCTGTACCACATCCTGCCCAGCCACCGCAGCAAATCTTTCCTTGGGCCTTTCTGTCACTGCTGGGAAACAAGCCATGTCATCAGGAAGGGAGGTTTATCCTGTTTTTGAAGACTACTGCATTGGAGTAATTGTAAAAGATGATAATAAAACTCATATTACTTCACAGGAAAGATAAATCCCTTTTTTTAAATTTTATTTTTCCTGAGAAACACAATATATGGGTCTTATACTCCAGTAGCAGGCTTGCCTCACTCCTGCAATAAATACAGAGGAGCGTTGGAGGTTGTAAAAGGAAAATCCATGCTACAGGGTTAATTGTCTCCATGGTGCCAAAAGAGCAAGACTAATATTGTACGGGGAACGTCCCACCGTTGCAGCAGCACCAGTCAGTCTCCACTGCGACACTGGCAGTAGGGCTTCTCTGGACTGGGACCGGGTATT
>NW_010307410.1:0-11273 GCF_000700745.2 Antrostomus carolinensis | reverse complement strand
GCTGCTACGCCATCTGAACCAACCCTGTGCTGGGATTTGCAAACTTGTTGGGGGAAATTAAAGGTGGAATTCTGGGTATAGAAGAACTCAGAATTAAAAGGTGGATGGGGAACTGTGGGTTTTCAGCCTACATTATAGGGAGAACAGAATTAAATTTTTATTTTTGTTGAGATTCTTCTGACTTAAATTCCCAGCAGCACCTAGTATCATGGTTTGTGTCTATGAATATGAGAGACACTCTCTATGTTATTTTTTTTGAGCTGAAGTGGTTCACTGTGCAGTGTACCAGTCAATGCCACTGCCTTGTTAGAAATGTGTCAGGGGACAGTGATAGGTAACACTAAATAAACCTCTGTGAGTTTTTGTACTCAGAGTACTACTTGCTCTTAGTTTCCATCACCATCAGCATCAGGAAACACATGAACTTGCTTCTTTTGTACACATTCAAACTGGTCATAAATTTTTATAGCCAAGTTTATTGAACTTTCTCATACAAATGCTGCAAACAGAATAACAAAGCACACCAGTTCATGTTTCAAAGGTGACTCACACCAGCTAGCAATTTATCATGGGATCTTTCTCCAGCCTATTTTTGGTCTACTTGCAATGCACACAACCTTACTGAAGACTCCCAGGTGTTCTTGCTCAGAGCAATGTGATATGGTGGGGATTGCCCTGAAACGAGTGAATGTGCTCATTAAAAATGATTTCTGGTACGAAATGGAGACAAGTGGCAGTTAGAAAGTCTCCTTGTTGTGACCCTTCTCCTCTCTGCGGAGGTAGGATGTGTAGATGTGGCTCAGAGTAGTGATAATTTGTTCTTAGAAAGAATGAATGCAGGCTGGAGAGAGAGGAAGGATTTTTTTGTTTATACTCTGTTCAACATACATATCTACTTATTTGACTTGCATAACTGAAATTGCTCAATGATACTAAAAAATTTGCATTTGTGAGTATCCAAAAGGAATTGTCATCAGCTAATCAAATCAATAAAATTAGCATCTCTGTGGGTGGATTAAAAAGTAGTTAAAATTGACTTTCTTTTTTGAAACTATTCCCTTTAAATATGTGTCTTCAAATGGTAAAACTCAGCATAAACTGGGATGGGTTATGAAACTGTCCTCAGAATGTTAGGTTAAGAGGTAGAACTAAATTAAAGTAATTCTGTTTTCTATTAGGCTTTTTTTTTTAACTTTTACACTATGTTACTAGATTTGCTTAACTTTTCCTAGCAAAATTAAATAAAGTGGACATCCTGTCATATGTCACAGATTTCCATACCGTGAGGAAATTAATGCACTGTATATGTTATTTAACTGTTTAAATACAGATTTTATTGTCAAATAAATTAAAACAGATCTTTTCATAGCTACAAAGGTATATTAGGTGTTCTAAGTGCTTGTTTATAAGTCATTAGGCTCTGCACTTGAAAAATGAGGTTTTGCCTGTTTGATGGTTGCACTACTCAGTTTGAAACTCAGAGACAGCTGCATATGATGAAGTTTAAAAAATATTTTTAACAATGTATATCCCATTCTTGTTTTAAATAGAAATTACTGTTTCTACATATTTTATTGCTCAGAAAAATTTTAGTTTGTAGAAATAACCAATGAAGTTGCTAACAAAAAGCCCTACAGCGTGACAATTACTGCTACCTTTCTCTGCTTGCCCCTTTCTTCACAGTGCATTTCTTCCAGTGAAACATTCTGCAATAAAATGAAAAAGCTGAAACTTCCCCTCTGGAAGCCTTTTAAAAGGAGGTTATAAATGTTTTATATTGCATCTCATGGTATTATGGTGTTTCCCCAGGAGGCCAAGTCTTCAATATGCAAGTCTCAAAGTGCTGTAGGTTAGTTACCTACTTCCTCATTTACTGGCTGCATTATGATAATGTCCCCCTTACCCTAACCATGCAGTAATGAGTGGCAAGGAGAGTAATGTCTTTGGCTGTACAAACACCTCTCTTAGAGACTATTATATCAGCAAATGAAGTGATCGTTCTGTCACTGGTATTTTTTTTACATCTTGTTGCTGCTGATTGGCACAAGGAGTCTTTAGAGGGAACTCCCATTTCCATTCTAAGGGTTTTCTTCTATGGTTATTACATATTATAAAGAAACAATTTTATAAACTAGTGAACCTCCTTTTCTCCCTTTTACTGTCTCTTTACAAACACAAAAATCCTAGTAGTTTTACACTAAAATGGCCAAGCACGTTTGGCATTGGTCAGATATAGGAAGAAAACAATTTTAAAATTTTTCTTCACTTTTTTTGCTTCTGAACATTCTACCTCTGGCTGCACTGGGACTGACACCACACCTCTTTCTTGAGCAAAAAGAGAACCCTGAGTGAGCATATGGAGCTCTGAGCTTATGAGTGATGCCTTCCACATAAGTGGAGGCATGTGTGTCAGAGGACTCTTCTCCTGTGTCAGCCTAACAGTTCCCTCTGGAAAACCTAGGGCTGCCCTTGACTGGCTCCATGTGATGCCGACAGGCAGTTCTCCACCTCATGTCAGACCTAACTGCACAGCACAGCCTCCAGACCCCATTCCCTCTCACTTTTCCTGCATTAGGCTCTGTGCTGATACTTTTATTGTCAAAAAACAATTACATTGTAGAAGGCTGGCACAGATTTTGACCATGATATTTGCAACCCGTGGCAGTCAATAAGGAATTGATGGTTTTAAATACATCCTGCATACAGCTGTGATCATGGTAGGGAGAACTTTCACTGTCCTGAAAGTGACAGGTAAAAAGTAATTCGATATTACTGTTCAAATATTAATAGTCTTTGTTAAGCTTCAGAGTTAACATCTACAGCTATTAATGAGGACAGCTCCCATCTCTTAGAATTACTGCTCGGAAACTCCTGTCTGCATTTGAAGGTGACCTCTGTAACTGTAGAGGTGAGGTATTAATGAAAGTTAATTCATTAACTAATTAATGGAAGCTCATTATACAGGAGCTTAAAAGGAGTTGTGGAACTACATATTGTGGTTGTATTACTGCATTAAACATTGAGTTCTGACTTGTGTAAACAGGCTTAGGTCACCAGACTATAGGCAGCTCTTGCTGATGAAAAGGGATGGAGAAATGTATTGCATTTCACAATATCATTTCTTTAATTATAAGGTTTGGTTTAATGAAAAAAAAACTTGTACAAAAATACCTATAAAAGAGTAATAAGAGTTTCATATTTGCATAAATAAAAAAGCCTTTACAGTTTCATTTAATAAGTACTTTGCAAATGCTACCAGTGAAAAACTCAGTGAGGGTATACTGTAGTGAAACATGAACTTTATTTTACAGCATGGAGTGCTGTTTCATGTAGTTTTGGAAAAACACTTGCATTGGATGAAAGAAGGAACTGATGTCATCATTTTCACAAAGAGGGACAACTTGAGGTGCTACTGAATCATAGAATCATTTAGGTTGGAAAAGATCTTTAAGATCATCAAATCCAGTGCTTGACAACCCTTTCAGTGAAGAAATTTTTCCTAATAACCAATCTTCTAAACCTCCCCTGGCACAACTTCAGGCTGTTTCCTCTTGTCCTATCACCTGTTACTTGGGAGAAGAGACTGAGACCCACCTCACTGCACCCTCCTTTCAGGTACTTGTAGAGAGCGATAAGGTCTCCCCTCAGCCTCCTTTTCTCCAGACTAAACAACCCCAGTTCCCTCTGCTGCTCCTCATAACACTTTTGCTCCAGACCCTTCACCAGCTTTGTTGCACTTCTTTGCACACACTCCAGCACCTCCATGTCCTTCTTGTAGTGAGGGGCCCAAACTGAACACAGTATTCAAGGTGAAGCCTCACCAGTGCCCAGTACAGGGGGACGATCACTTCCCTGCTCCTGCTGGCCACACTATTTCTGATACAGGCCAGGATGCCATTTGCCTTCTTGGCTACCTGGGCACACTGCTGGCTCATGTTCAGCTGGCTGTTGACCAACACCCCCAGGTCCTTTACTGCTGGGCAGCTTTCCAGCTGTAAAGTCTGTAAAGTTACATGGGGTTGTTGTGACCCAAGTGCAGGACCCAACACTTGGCCTTGTTGAATCTCATACAGTTGGCCCGGGCCCATTGATCCAGCCTGTCCAGATCCCTTTGCAGAGCCTTCCTACCCTCAAGCAGATCAACATTCCCATCCTCTGCAAATTTACTGAAGGTGCACTTGATCCGCTCACCCAGATCCTTGATAAAGATATTAAAAAGAGAACTGGCCCCAGTACTGGGCCCTGGGGTACACCACTTGTCACCAGCCACCAACTACATTTAACTCCATTCACCACAACTCTCTGGGCCCAGCCATCCAGCCAGTTTTTCACCCACGCCCATCCAAGCCATGAACAGTCAGTTTCTCCAGAAGAATGCTGTGGGAAACAGTGTCAAAGACTTTGCTAAAGTCTAGGCAGACAATATCCACAGCCTTTCTCTCATCCACTAAGCAGGTCACCTTGTCATAGAAGGAGATCAGGTTAGCCAAGCAGGACCTGCCTTTCATAAACCCATGTTGACTGGGTCTGATCCCCTGGCTGTCCTGTGTGTATCATGTGATGGCACTCAAAATGATCTGTTTCATAACCTTCCATGGCACTGAGGTCAGACTGACAGGCCTGTGGTTTCTCAGATCCTCCTTCTGGCTCTTCTTGTAGATGGACATCACATTTGCTAACTTTTAGTCAATTGGGACCTCCCTGGTTAGCCAGATCGTTGACTGGGTCTGATCCCCTGGCTGTCCTGTGTGTATCATGTGATGGCACTCAAAATGATCTGTTTCATAACCTTCCATGGCACTGAGGTCAGACTGACAGGCCTGTGGTTTCTCAGATCCTCCTTCTGGCTCTTCTTGTAGATGGACATCACATTTGCTAACTTTTAGTCAATTGGGACCTCCCTGGTTAGCCAGATCTGCCGATAAATGATAGAAAGTGGCTTGGTGAGCACTTCTACCAGCTCCCTCAGTACCCTGGGGTGGATACCATCTGGCCCCATAGACTTGTATGTGTCTAAGTGGTGTAGCAGGTCACTAACCATGACCCCTTGGATTGTGGGTCTTCGTTCTGCTCCTTGTCCCTGTCTTCCAGCTCAGGGGGCTGGGTACCCAAAGAACAACTGGTCTTACTATTAAAGACTGAGGCAAAGAAGGCATTAAGTACCTCAGCCTTTTCCTCATCCTTTGTCACTATGTTTCCCTCCACATTCAATAAAGGACGGAGATTCTCCTTAGTCCTCCTTGTGTTGCTAATGTATTTAGAAACACTTTTGTCTTTTATGGCAGTAGCCAGATTAAGTTCTAGTTGGGCTTTGGCCCTTCTAATTTTTTCCCTGGATAACCTCATGATATCCTTGTAGTCCTCCTGAGTTGCCTGTCTCTTCTTCCAAAGGCCATAAACTCTTCTTTGTTTTTTCCCTGAATTCCAGACAAAGCTCTCTGTTCAGCCAGGTTGGTCATCTTCTCCATCGGTTCATCTTTCAGCACATGGGGACAGCCTGCTCCTGTGTCTTTCAGATTTTCTTATTGAAGAATGTCCAGACTTCCTGGGCTCCTCTGCCCTCAGGACTGCCTCCCAAGGGACTCTGTCAACCAGGCTCCTGAACAGGCCAAAGTCTGCCCTTCAGAAGTCCCAGGTAATGATTCTGCTGACTCTCTTCCCTACTTCTCTGAGAATCAAAAATTCTATCATTTCATGATCACTGTGTCCAAGACAGCCTCCAACCATCACATCACCCAAAAGCCCTTCTCTGTTCACAAAAAACAGGACCAGTGAGGTGCCTTCCCTAGTTGGCTCACTCAACAGCTGTGTCAGGAAGTTATTTTCCACACACTCCAGGAACCTCCTAGATTGTTTCCTCTCTGCTTTTTTTTCCAGCAGACATCTGGTAAGTTGAAGTCCCTCATGAGAACAAGGGCTAGTGATTGTGAGATTTGTCCCAACTGCTTCTAGAATATTTTGTCTGCCTCTTCATCCTGGTTGGGTGGTCTATAACAGACTCCCACCATGGTATCTGCCTTGTTTGCCTTACCCTTGATTCAATCAAAACACTCCCTAACATACAGGGCTACCCCACTGCCCCTCCTTCCTTGCTTTATCCCTTCTGAAGTGTTTAGAGCCATCCATCGCAGCACTCCAGTTGTGCGAGTCATCCCAGCATGTTTTCATGATGGCAACTATATCAGTTTTCCTGCTGCTCAATGGCTTCCAGCTCCTCCTGTTTGTTGCCCATGCTGTGTGCATTGGTGCAGATGCGCTTCAGTTGGATTATTTATCCCTCCATCCTTTTGCCATAATTAAATAATAATAAAAGGGAGAAGCCATAATTCCTACGTGACCATTCTCAGGTGCTTTTGTGGTTTCTAACACACCAATAACTCTTGCATCTTTGCTGAAACATGGATCTCCACCCCCTAACTACCTAGGTGTTCATTGGCTTCTTAATGGCATCTGTGTTACTACTCATAAAATCAAACTTTTCTACAGGGTGGTATGCCCGGAAGAAAGTAAACTGTCCATCACCTAGTTTGCCTACTTCCTGAGCCTACAGGCAAAACAATCCTCAAACTGCCTTAATTGTCCTCTAAGTCACAATGCCCTGGAATTATTTCAGTCTTTCCTAAAGAGGAAGTGTATGTATAATTATATATATATGACACATACATTTGAAACATATATGGAAAGCAAAGTTGTGTCATAATTTGACAAGTAAATCATATTCACCTCTATGATGGAATTTTTAAGGATATTTAGTCATAGTGTAAGATGAGCCTTAGGACTTACTGGGGCCTTTGGGAGATGTGAAAGTCTAAAAATCTGACATAAATTACACCATTAGAGGAGTATACTAATTTCATTTTACTAAGAAAGTACTAAGAATTGGGTTTAGCAGCTCATTGTATTAAACATATTTTCTAGTGATGAGTCAGAAGAATTATGAGACAAATTACAATCTGCTCTCACAGAACAGAAAGTAATGTGAATCACCTGCTTTCTCCAAGCCTTCCTCCCCCTTCGTGAATTAAAAAGTATCATTGACGTGACATGATCAGAAGCAGAATGTACTTGAGTTATTTCAAGATAATTGAGGCGCAGTGTCCAAAGAAAGCATATCTGACTGTTTTCCTTTGGAACAGATTCAAAATTTACAAGACAATACAAAAAGCTTGGGAAAACCATCCTCTACCTCCTGCTGCTCTGTGTTAAGCCTCTTTTACTTGCAAAATCAACCCATAACTTTGTGCTCTGAAGTTCAGGACAAGTATATTTTGCTGGCCAGGAATATGAATCATTCGCTCAGAGAAATCACCCATTTCAAGCATTGGATATACCTTTCTGAGCTCTCACCTACCTTCAGAAGCTCCCACTGAAACCTATTACAGTGCCCTACACAGGATTAGACCTTAGGAAGTTCATCTCTTTTGAGGAGGGTAATGTAAGGTGGCCAGCTGGAAAAAAAAGGGAGGAACAGAGCAGCTGCACACCTGCCTTGCTCAAATGCCTGCTTACAAGTGCTGCTGTGTACTCAAAAAAGCTCAGCTTCCGTAGAGGATAAATATTTGTTACAGCTAACAGACATCTTTGCATAAAATTACCACATTTGGAAGCATGTGAAAGAAAATAAATGAAAGAGAAGCAGTACAGTGTTTACGTTATTTTGATACAAATACTTCAAAGCAAACTAGCCATGGCCCTTAAGACCTTCTGGACCAGAGCATCCCTCAGAGGTTTCTGCAAAGTCTCTTGCACAGATCTTTTTATCAATTTATTTATTAAAAGAAAGCTCATGATCTGCTTCACTGCTGTCCACCTCCACAGGGAGTTTGCTATGAGCACCTGTGCTGTGGTGGCTGAGGGACTGCGCGCACCTGACTGTCCCCAGGAAAGATAGCATGGCTGGGTGGAATTTGACAAGGAGACTTGGGCAGGGGTTGATGATGTTCAAAGGGGGATGGATTCCAGGAGAAAGCCCATTTCTGGTACAATCTAAAGCATCTGGGATGTTTTTATCCTCTTTCCTCACAGTCTTTTCACAACCTCATTCTTGGTCAGTAAAAAGGATTTTTTTTTGTAAACTATTTTTGTACCAGAGTTCTGTCCTGTATCAGCTTTTTAAGATTTTCTTGAAGAATTGTTATGGCAAAAAATAAGATATCTTTTTGTTTTTGTTGCTGTTGCTGCCCTTGAAAGAGGCAGTCCCTCTGGCAGAGTAAATTCTCTTGCAGAGGGTTCTGTATTGCCACAGCTAGACTTTGCATATAAAAAGCCATGTCTTTAAGGCCAACTCAAGTATCTCTGCATTAAACTGCAGGCTTTCCCCTAGTTTAGCATGCAGTATTTAGCTGTCTGAAGAAGAATTCTTAGGCCTGTCTCAACTTATCTCATTTAAAAATATCTCTCCTGGCAGAGTCCTATTACAATGTTGAGTACTCTGTGCCTAGAAGGTGCTATTTACTCCATGCTAGATATTGAAGGAGGAGGCTCAGGTGCTTGGGGTATTTCTTACAAAAACATTGGTGCTGTTACAGCAGTAAAGTGTTATTGGGGACCCTACAAAGAAAGTGCAGCATATCAATTTGCAAAGTGCTACCATTATTTATTTTGCAGTAGCATTTGGATGCTCCTGACAGAGAATAGCAACCCAATGTGGCAGGCAATGTGGGAATACAGAACAAAGCTACTCCCTACTCCAGAAAGTTCACAATAAAAGACGATAGCATTCTTCTAAAAGCATTGTTCCTAATGTATGTAGAATATCTACCTATTCCTACTTTACAATACTGTATTGTTGAGTCATAAAGTTACAAAACTCCTCCACAAACTCCTAACTTTTGCAGTATTCACAAGTTCTAGTTTGTGGTATCCACTAGTAAAAACAAAGTTGCAAATGAAATCAGGGTAAATATCCTGCCTTTTTCCTCCTGTTTTCAAAGGCAGTCCTACGTGTTTCTACTTTGGGCTACCAGGAAACTGGCAACTGATGGGCTAAAGAGATCTTCCATGAGTGCCTCATAAAAATTACACCACAGAACATTTTCCCTGCCACTGCTAGAGCTCTGCCTCCCCAGGCAAATCTAAATTATCTCTGCCGAGAATTTTTTATCTCCAGGGCTCAAAGAAATACTTTTGAAGCTTCCATTCTCCATGTTGGAGTACCCTGGGTCACACCACAGGTCATGAATTTTTGTGATTTTGGAATAATGATGGAGAACTAGTCTTCCCCTGTAATCCATCTGGTTTATGTCACTTTGTCTGTACAAAACAGCCACAAAGCCAGGATAACTGGCCACAAAAGGATCACTGGTAGTGTAGAAAGACCCTCCAATATCTAAAATTGTTCCTTTGCCAGCCCACAGACAGTGTCATGGCCCCAGATGTAGGAAGGCCAAAGAGCCATTACACGATGATGAAGATGGAGACCCTTTCACATTACAGCAGCAGGATGCGACCTTGAACAATGCATTAACGATGCCTGCATTGTCTCACACAGCATAAACACCCACTCTCCTGTTGCCAGATTGGATTGTCTCATGGTAATTACGGTGTTTGGACAAGAAAATTCAAGAATATCCCTGTCCCTTGCTCTTTTTCTCTGAAGGCATACCATCAGAGACAGAGCTATACAGATTTTAAAGAGAAAAAAAAAGCATCAAAATATTGTCAGCGTCCTCATGCTGAAGAAGCAATAAAAACAAAGTGAAGGCAAGGGAGTATTTTGTGCTAAATTATTCACCCAGGATAGGCTTCTGTCTGACTGGTTTACAAGTTATGAATTCTAAAGCTACTCACAAGACTTAATAGATGAAAAAATTGCCATGCTAACCTGCACTATCATTACTGTTAACTAGTGTTTATTGCAAAACTTTACCACAATAATTAGTTCTAAAACATTAACCTATATTCTTTTAATCTACAAAAAAAACCCCAAAACCAAAACCAAACAAAAACCTGTAGCCAAAATATGAATAGTTTTTAAGTAGCATTATTTTTAAAAGCCGTCACATGAGATAAAACTGAAATACTACTTTCAAGCAAGAACTGCATGTCCAGCCCCACCTGTATATAGGGAGTATGTGTTTTCATACATATGTAAAATCTGCAGGAATTTTATAAATGTATTACATAAATGCGCATGTGTATATATGTATATATATGCATGTACATATACAAATTGAAAATGTATAAAATGAATTTTATTTATTTATTTATTTGTGTCATTATGAGGTGAAGATATGAAGAACAAGAGCGTATGGGGATGTTTCCCCTTGCCTTTTAAAGGTAATAAGAGCAATTCACAGGATGACTAAGTTGTGTGCACTTCTCCAGTTTACCTCGTATTCCTCACGCACTTAAACTGCAAAGCTCAGATCAGCACATGCTAAATTTTGGCTCTGGGACTTTAAAGCCATTAAAACCAACACTGAGGTGCAAATATTGTTTCCAGGAAGGTAAGAGGAGGAAATTCACATCCTTTTAGCTGAAGGGTGGGACACCAATGCACACTATGGCAGCACCATCTGCCTTGATAAACTGAAAGTACAGTCAGGAATAAACCCTTGGTGTGCAATATAACTGTACCTGCAATGAAATGAGGGGGAGATGTAGCTGACTGGCAGTTTCAGGTTAGAAAGTTCTTGTCTTCTGCACTCTGAGATAAGGATTTGGCAGGAGAGGAGAGGGAGAGGGAGAGGGAGAGGGAGGAATAAACCCTTGGTGTGCAATATAACTGTACCTGCAATGAAATGAGGGGGAGATGTAGCTGACTGGCAGTTTCAGGTTAGAAAGTTCTTGTCTTCTGCACTCTGAGATAAGGATTTGGGGGAGAGGGAGAGGGAGAGGGAGAGGAGAGACCACCCCACAGGCACTTAGGGCACCCACATTTGAGAGCTTTCTGTATGGTCTGGCCTCTTGCAAAAAGCACTATGGTAGCAAACTCACAGAACCAACCCAATATAGAAGTGCAAACCTCACTTTGCTGTTGAAACAATTTGCCCTGTGATCTGACTATATTGTAACACCAAGGTTTCTGCTTAGAGTGTTTCTCCTGATACTAGGAGCAGTTAGGGATGTCTGCAATGGTGTAAGCTTAAGCAGGATGCTTATCACAGAATGGTAGCGGTTAGAAGGGACCTCAGGAGATCATCTAGTCCAACCCCTCTGCCAAAGCAGGGTCCCTACAGCAGGTTGCATAGGAAAGTGTCCAGGTGGGTTTGGAACATCTCCAGAGAAGGAGACTCCACAACCTCTCTGGGCAGCCTGTTCCAGTGCTCCAT
>NW_010307409.1:13418-21679 GCF_000700745.2 Antrostomus carolinensis | reverse complement strand
ACCCAGGTGCAGGACCTTGCATTTGGCCTGTGCTATGCCAAGGATCTTAATTTTTTTTCATGTTATGTATGTATAAAACACTAAAGGACAAGGGGCAATGGCTGTAAGCTGGAACACAGGAGGTTCCGCTTAAACTTGAGAAGAAACTTCTTTACAGTGAGGGTGACAGAGCACTGGAACAGGCTGCCCAGGGAGGTTGTGGAGTCTCCTTCTCTGGAGACATTCAAGACCCGCCTGGACACCTTCCTGTGTAATCTCATTTAGGTTCCTGCTCTGGCAGGGGGATTGGACTAGATGATCTTTCAAGGTCCCTTCCAATCCCTAACATTCTGTGATTCTGTAAAGAGAAAGTAAAATCATCTAATGTATAATACCACAAATGTATGGAGCAGCAACAGACATGGATGTCTTCTGGATGAATATAAATGACAGCACAGAAAGCACAGAGAACGTTATTTCTGAAAAATTGTGCTACAGTCCCTTTTAATGGGAATATCTTTTAAAAACATTTAAAAGATTTTATTCTATTATAAAATGAATGAAAATTTAAATTACTCATTACCTTTTTTTTTGGTTAGCATTTTAATCTTTTAAAAATATTTGTAGAAAATGTAATAAAGCACACCCCACTCTACGTTATTGGTGGATTCCTAAGAAGCGAGACAGCAGTTTGTCAGATAAAGTAATTTTTCTTCATCAGAATAAGCACAACAGATGCATGTAATGATTTACAAAACACACATATGGAAATATACACAGGTAAAATACGAAAGATGAAGCATGAAGGAAGGAAAGGAAGGAGAAAGTTATCAGGATTGTCACTGAAGTGCTACTTCTAACTAATACCTAACAATCACCTCATTTTTATATCTTTCATTGTGACTGATTTGATTTACCTGAGGATGAAAATGAAGATGGTGAAAATATAACTCAGAAAAGCTCAGAAAAGAGGCAGAAGGCAACTGTCACTGAAGATTTATATCAGGCCTTCAGTTTCTAGAAGAATCAGCTGAGGTCTTTTGAAACAGTGATCTAACCCAAAATGTCTTGCACCTACTTCAGCTGATGATCCTACTTTTGCCTCTTATCCCCTCTACTAGACATACAATCCTTCTGTATTTAAATTGTATGCATTCATCCACCTGCTGTAATGTTCATTCTTACAAGAAAACTGCTTTACTGTTAAACACAGGCACATCATCTATTACACTAGTAAAGGCAAGAAAGCAGGATAACGATTGGCAAAGCAACTCTGAAACTATAAAAAAAAAAGCAGCAACACGTATCAGAGTATTCCTATCTGAGAAATGCACACATTAGAGAGGCTGACAAGTAAAATAAGTTTTGAAGCAAAAATAAATTTAATATAGGATAAAAAGCAGTTAAAAGAACCTGCTTGGATGAGGAGGTTTAAGTGCATAGCTGATGAAAGCAAGCTCATGAATTTTCAAAGGAAACATTACATGCAAAGAGCAATAAGCAAGATCCAGCACAAGTGTGTGCCCCTTCCTTAGTTTATATATCTTGGTTACGTATCTTCTGTGCACTTTGATAAACCGGGATAAAACAAAGCCCACTGCTGGGCTCCAGAGTCTGCAAGAACAGCAGCAGCAATTACATTGGTAACTCTTGGATTGGTGTTATCTCTCCTCTGCACCTCCTACAACTCTGAGTAATCATAAGGAAAGACTGACTAACTCCTACAAACAAAAGAAAACAAAAAATGAGTACTTCAGAGTCCCAGAAATTTTGGGCCTTATGTATTTGTATTTTTAAACTTTTTGGAGAGTAGAGAAGCAAAACTATTACTGATGCAAAAACAAAACTGAAATTAATCAATGCTTTAATTATAGTTCCTTTGAAAATCTAGGAACTAAATTTTTGGCCACATACAACAGAATGGTTTCCAAATTTGTCCTCTTCTGTAGACCATTTTTCTTCCATTCCCCCAAAATTTTAAGAACTACAAATACACTACACTTCAGATTTGTGTTGCTATCCTATGAAGTACGTACAGAACTGCAGAAATCCTTAAATGGTATTTGAAGATAAGCAAGTATCAGATAAAAAAAAAAAGAAAAAAAAATCTTAAAGCAAAATGAGATGAGTCCACAGCATGAAAAAATATTGTTTTCTACCTAGGTCCTCCCCTTACTATTTCTTCTTGATTTTTATACACAAATCTACTTCAGCCTCTTCCTCAAAATAAAATGAAGAATTATGCTACTGGTGGTATTTTGGACTAAAAAAGGGGAGTCATTAAGCAAACAGTCTTTCTACATTCAAGTCACTGTGTTGCTCTAAATTAATACTTTGTATAAATTAATATTTTCCCATTACTAGAGTAATACTTTCCAAACATTTTTAATTCATATTTCTTAATAAAACCAGAAACTGTTTGCTTTGTTTTTTTTCTTTCATTACTTCTTTACTGGATGTTTTAATAATGAGGTGAGATTTTATGAACCATGTTGCAAACTAGAGGAGCAAGAGAAAATAGCACTTTTCGACTCATTTTCCAATCTTCATCCTGTTCATCAAATTTTGTAGTTACATTCAAAGCAGGCTTTTCCACCATCATGTTGGTTTTGCTTGTGATCACACATGCTCTCTCATTATTAAAATTCTGATCTACTTGATTATGAGCCCTAGCTGAGAAGTACTGTGAAAACATGAAGTAATTTTAAATTATTATTTGGTCTATGTAAATACTTTCTATTATTCAAAAGTCCCTATTAGAAAGTTTTATATTTGCAAATCCAAATTTTAGGCAGATAGTGTTGCGAAATAATTCTGATAAAGTACTGGTGATATTGATGTTACTCACTGATACGGGTTTGTTAATTATTGGTTACCACAGCATTGTGACGGTACGTGTCAATATGTATGCATAAACATCTTCTAATAAGGAAGATTGTTATGGAGGACTTCATACTAGATTACTGCAGTGGTCCTCTTCATTATTTATTACATATAGACATCTTGTCATGTGAAGAGTTTTCTCTAATTTTACCATAAAAATGTAAACCACATAAAAGCTAAGACTGGTAAAATATAAATCATCTGAATCAACAATTACTACAAGTTACATTTACGAATGTTCATACTGATAATACAACCAAGTCTTACTCTGTCTCTTGGACCAGGTAGGAGGAAGAAGGGTAATGATAAGGAACTTTATATAAGAGCAGATGTAAAACTATCTCAATATTTCAGAAAACTGATATTTCACTGACACAAACAGCACTGGCCTGAAATAAATATGACAAGAAGTATTTGCTAAAACAGAAAAATCTCCATCTATGCAGTATCATTTATGATATCATTTTTATTCATTTCTATGAATGTTCAAATGTTTAACCTAGCGATGTCTTTTCCTCATTTGTCCTTAAAAAGGAAAAGTAAGATCAGCCATTTACAGGAATCTACAATCTACAATTAACAACTTTTTTTTTTTACTAAAAAAAAAAAAAAGGAAGGTAAGCATTATTTTGATATATTTGCAACAATGTTGTTACGGCATTTCAAATTTATCTAGAATTTACCATTTGCAGACCAGACCTTGTACATATAACACTTGGTTTATAATCCTGAAAGGGTAGGGCCACAACCCAGTAAGGTTCATTAGCTGGAAATCAGGTAAGATTTTATACAGAGGTGATACGGAAGTGGGGTGCCATAGTAATAAGACTAATTGTGCAAAACTAAAAGGTTTAAAAGCCCATTGCTTAAGATATTTCAGATGCATCAGTGTTTTAATCACTTCAAATTGAAAGTCACATTTTAGAACATAATCAATGTAATTACAGACCCAGTATTAACATTTCAGCTGCTTCATCAAAACTTTTACAAGGTTTGAAAAAAAGACTAACGTACCTATGAGGAGATAGGAATACAGACACAGAACAATATTTAAGAACTATTAGGCATACCTGTGTTCGCAGAATTTCACCTTTTGACAGTTGCATATCACCAGTCAACTCTTTCACAGTAATGCCTAGTGGTTCCAGACGCTTGCTGAAGTAATTTGTCATTTCAGCTGCCAAAGCCTTCATAGGAGCAACATACACAATCTGCACCAAAAGGACACTCACTTGATAAATGAGCAAAACCCACAATGTCATTTGTTTCATGGCAACCATTACAAATCACAATTTATTGTGAAATATGATGCCAGGCACTTACAGTGAAAAATCTTAATAGTGATATATGAAAAGTAGTTATCTTTGTTGGTTAAACGTGCAGATGCTAAAGGACAATGGATTTTGTTTCTACAGCCTCATCACTTTGAAAATTGGTTCTGCATTAAAGCTAAATGCATTTTCATACCTTTTTATTCGCATAATACGATTTTTAGAACACAAATAAGAATAGCTTTAACAGTAATGAAGTAAATCAAAACCAGTCTTATCTTTGACTTGGAAAAGCGTAATAGCCTTGAAAACTTCCTGATTTCATATTCCACGTATAACACATAATGGCTTTTACCTTACAAGTTAAAAAGCTGTTACTTGGTTCATTAAAATCCTACCTTAAATTCATCCTTTTTGATAACACCATGCTGGACATGCTGGCGAATTTCATGAAGGACTGTCAGCATGGCAATGTTAGTCTTCCCAGCTCCAGTGGGGGCACAGATTAGCATGTTCTCATTTGTGTTGTAGGCGGTCTCGAAAACTATAGATTGGATTCGGTTTAGTCTTTTCATGCCTTTAAAAGCAAGTTGTCCAATCTGTTAAAACAAACAGTACATATATTTTGGGTTTTTCATATATATGTGTGTGTATACCTATATTAAGCATAAAGAAATGTCCCACATGGTAACAAAACTTAGTATACCTGTTGAAATATATTTATTATTCTGAGGATATCACCCCCATCCAACCTTCAAATATTGAATCCATGAGGAAATATAGCAGGATAACATCTCTTCAAATTAATCAAAATCTTTAGCCGCATGCTGTTTCAGCATTTAATTTTTTTTTTTAATCAGGAGTGTGACCAAAACTATTACACAGTAAAATAATGACCTATTAATAATTAAACATCAGTAAAACAGCAATAGTCAGATTAGAAGCATATACATATGTAAATCTAAGATGACAAACTATGACTACTCTTAACAGAAAAAGAGGCAGCAATACACAGGAACCTGCTGAAGAAAGAGGATAAAAAAATTATTTACTATTAGTTTTGCTCAATAAAGTTTAATTATGCAAACACACACACACACAAATTCAGTAACAACCTTCTCTTTGCTTCTGACGAAATCTCCATTTTGCAACTGGAGAACATAAGGAATGTAAAACTTGTACGTGTAGTCCCAAATAAACTTAGAGAATGTTTTCAAAAATTAAATTATATAGCTGATACAGGAAATTATAGTTATTATAGTTTAATGCATGTTTAAATCTTACAAAGTATAAATCACCAATTATAAAAATATTTATTTTGTTCCTCTTAGTTTCTCTGAAAAATGAGATTTTCAACAAGAAAGAACTGCTGCAGACAGTTACAACTTCTGCAATTGAAGATTATAAAACTTTTGCAACTGAAGAATAGACCGTTAAGATATGAAATTAATTTTCTAATAAATTTGCTTTTTTCTTTGTTACTTTTCACAGACACTTAAAAGAGACTGCAGAACACAGAATGATTTCCTTTCTACAGATTTAATTACCTGCACTGCTTCTACTAATAAAGTATCTTACTGATATCTCTGACAATTACAATTTTTATTTTAATTGTAGGAAACCACAAAAGAACAAATTCACTGTAAAGAACAGTCCTGAAAGCAACTTCTGAAGATCTCCCTTTCCATTATTCTGAGCGCTTTAGTTAATTTACAGTCATTTGCTGTGGTAATAGTCTCTCCAATACTAGTAATATTCTTTCAAATTCTAAGCAAATTATTTGAGCAGGACCAAATTTATTACTACCTCAAGTAATGCAAGCTTAGGAATGAGAGCTTTATCAACTATTCAGATCAACTATTTTATTTAACTTAGCTACAAACAGCACGAGGTCTATCATTTTGGTGCAGCTTCCCTCATGTGAGAGGCTGAGATGCAAATTACAAATCTAGGTTGATACACCATTTTCACAATACATGACAAAGCTCTATTCTTAAATGTAGAGAAATGAGGTACTTAATGACTGGCCAATCGTAGTTTTCTAGTATGACGAAGACTTGAAATATTAAAAATAAAAAAATAAAATAATTGATATAAAAGTCAACAAAAATGCTATATAATTAAGACACTATTTCCTTTTGAAAAAATGCTGTCAATTTATCAGTACCTTTGTCTTAGCAAAGCTTTCAGGTTGAAAACTTCTTGTGCAACATTGAAAAAATAAGTTTGATTCAAATCAAGTATTGTATTTGTATTATACGATTGACACATCTCAAATATATTCAAATATTTATTCTAAAATATCAAGTGTCCTAGTTGAAGGAAAAACCCCATATTTAATGCAAATACTTCAGGTACTTTTCATCGAGCTTCTTCAATTTTTTAAGTGGCTGAATTTCAGAATTACAATAGTTTTCACTAATAATGTTATTTGACAGTTTATTTTGCTTGCAAGATTGCAGGGGCAAGGCTTATTTGTTTTGCACCAGGTTTTGTACACATAATGTCTACCTGGTGTATTGTCCTCAAAATTCCTTTCATCTTCATGAATGAGACTACTGTAAAGTGTTAATGGTTTCCTGGAGACCTGATGATTACATTAGTGCTATCAGGGTTCAAGCAGTTATTTTTATGGCCTCCTTATTAATTTTAGGTTTCTAATTTGCCTGTTAGTTCATTTTGAGATTTCCTGACAGGTCTTTGAAAATGGTTATATTTTTCTTTTTTCCTCCCATTCCATCGAATTGGTTTTAGAAGCCATCATAAACACCATAAAGCTCACACTGATAAACAGTGTTTACAGTGTTTATAATAAAGGAGAGAAACTCACAAATGCAAGTGGTGATGACAGCATCCAACTAAGAAAACTATATTGCACATTATGTATATTATTTAAAGAAGCAGTTTTTAAACAAAAGCAGAAACATAGTTGTCTAAACAAAGACAGGTGTAAGTATCTTCAGAAAAGAATGACAAGAATTTTTCAGTCACATAGATGAACACGTGTAACTTTAGACATACAGGTGTCCTTACAGTTGTGTGATTGTTTTAACCCTGAAATAAAGTACATCTTTAAGAGTTTTCTAAAATTACTGTCTGTAAGAATATATTGTTCCAGCTTCTTTTAATCTTTATGTTGGAAATATAAGGTATCTTTTTTCTCTACATTTCGAAGAAATTACATATACTACAGCACTGAGATATAAAATTATTAGCAAAAAAATAAAAATAAAAGGCATAAAAAGTCTGTTTAAGAACTAGATTTTTTTTTTTTTTTAAAATAATGGTATTCTGACCAGAATCTAGACTTTCATTTAACACTAATTTCCAAGCAACTCAAAAGAAAAATGCAGGCACTAACAAATTAATACACAATATTCACAATCACAATACACAGTTGATGCTTAATATTCTTTGAAGTGTGACCTGCAATAACATATTAAGGATTGAAAAAGCTACAAGAAAATGGAATTCCAGAGAAAAACAGGATCTTAAGACTTTTTCAAACCAACTCATTATTTAGGTGAAAAAATATTACAGACTATCCTTCCCCAAAACTCAATTTTATTCCAAACAATAATTATTGCTAAGTGTATAATCCAAAACAGTAGCTCTGTCATTAAAAATCAGTAAGAAAAAAAATGGACAGTGGACA
Source organism: Antrostomus carolinensis (assembly GCF_000700745.2). Classification (NCBI taxonomy): domain Eukaryota; kingdom Metazoa; phylum Chordata; class Aves; order Caprimulgiformes; family Caprimulgidae; genus Antrostomus; species Antrostomus carolinensis. Next base: position 13,891 of record NW_010307409.1, on the reverse strand, counting down.
GAAATGCAACAGTATGCACAGAATTCCACAATGTGACAAACCTACTAGAAGATTTAATTTTTTAATTTGTCATTTGCACAAACTACCTAGTTTGAAAGCTGAAAACATTTCTTTCCCTCTGGTATATTAATGGCAGTCAAGACCAATTATTTTTCAGATAAAGCAGTGAAATCCCTTCTTGCTCAAATGAGTGGTAGCCACTGGATGGCAGAATCTGTTTTTTACTGAAGTTGAATGAGGTGCAGCATTCTTCAGATTTCTGTCCACAGCTGATTTATCCCTAGAATTCTACATAGACCAAAGGAAGTTCAAGCAGAATACAATCTGAGTGCTATTCTCAACAAAAACAATTTAATGTCTAAGATGGCACAATTTTTACATAAGCATGAATCAGTGTGAAAGACCACTGAAAAGCAACTCTTTCCACAAACCAGAAGATGATTCTCAAGGCAGCTCTGATATGAACGTATAAA
>NW_010307409.1:0-13387 GCF_000700745.2 Antrostomus carolinensis | reverse complement strand
AGAAATTCGCTATTACGACAAGTACATTTATGAGTAAATGAGATTACACTCAATGAAGATATTCTAAATTAGTCATTTCATTAAAAAGATATTTGTGCGTTGGTGCTCTAACAGCAATTTAAAAATAGGCCAAAACCGTTAAAGTCATTAATGTAATATTCATGAATGAGTCCATACAATTCAGTCTGCAGGCACGTGACAGCTCAGAAACACTACTGTAACAACACAGTAGTAGCAACGTCTGTTCTAAATAGCACAGGCCACCAGCAGTTTAGACAGAGTTTTATTCATGTAATTCATTAGCCAGACCTTGTAGCTCTATGGAGTTTATTTAATAAACACAATACAGAAGGTACTTTTTTCCCCCAGAAACCTGCTATGGTTTATCTATGGTCTCCAGAACTCTCCCTCACCTAGAACAAAAGGATGCTAACTACAAGTTCCATTAAAAGCTGAGACCTTCTTTTATTCTCAGTACTACTTTATGCATTAACACTAGTTGGCAGAAACAGCTTGTCAGATACAAGTAAACTCAGTATTACAAATTTTTACTTGGTGGCCCAATGTGCTCTTAAGTCAACTCCAAGGTACAATGCTAGCATTTTAGTAGCAGCTTATAAATTCAGTATTATTGTGCACAAACATAGCATGATATGTATTATGTAATCCATCCAAAGTAATGCTAGGGAAAAAAACCCAACAACTTATTTTTAGCAATTTATCCAGAAAACAGGTTTGTGTATTATCTTTCTTAGAATTGTCATATTTTATTGATTTATCTACAGGACATTCTCTTTATATTCCTCATTCTAAAAGAGATTTTGTCTTATCCATGTTAATTTTTCCAATTTTCATGAAATACTAGACAAATTTTCTCATGGTCTGAAATAGAGAAATGTTAGTCATCTGTCCTAATTTCCATAGCATAAAATCACCCAGAATAAATGTTCTATAATGATGACTACTTCTGTCATACTATAACAAAATAATAAGATTACTACCCCTTTATTATAAAGATAATCCCCTGCACTCAAATCAAGTTTAAACTTTCAGCATTTTCCCTACCCATTGGCCTAATTTTAATGCAGATCTATTTTAATCAAAGTACCTTATATATTTCAGGTGCAACAAATCCCATTCTGCTGTCGGTGGTTCTACTGCACTTTCAGTCACAATTATAATTGATCTAACTGGTAATAGCATGACTAATCTGTGCTGTTTTACAGAAAATCCATGAACCTCAGGAAATGAAGTTCAGATGTCCCTTTTCCTGACATGTAAATAATCTCTAGGTCATCTTTCCCCTTTGCTGGACTTTAGAATGTGCATACACATTCATACACACACAAAAAAAATATTTGTGTATATGTATGTATACATATATGGATATTTTAATAAATACATTCCCACTATCCCTTCAAATTACAAGCATTTAATAGCCCCCTCTGCTTTCTAATCATGCACTTTTGTGACAGTGTAAATCCTATTTTATTACTAAAGGTACACTCAGAAATAACCATCGATGTTATACCTGAGGACTCCCACATCCTCCCTCTCCTGATGATACATTTCATATTCTGCTACTTTCATGGAGGTGGTACTCATGACATTTAGGAACAATAATAAATAAAAATATAATTATATAAATACCATAAATCTAAAATTATTTTTATATTATCTTAGGCATCCTATTTAAGAATATAATTTCCTACCTGCCCCAAAGACTAAAATTTTGTCTTTCAAAGTGCATATATACATTTTAAGCAAACGTTTATAACATGTAAAAGAAAAACTGCACGATGTTTGGATCTGCTCCATTTAGCATCAAATCATATCAGTGAGATTTCATTGGACTTAGGGGGATAATTTTTGTAGGTAAAAGTAGCATAAACAAAGATATGAAAATTATATAAGCGTACCAAATAGAGCTTTGGATTGTCTTTGGGCCATAATCAGCATTACAATTTCTTCAAGCAATTACAAATTATGTCTCATTCAAAGTGTAGTACCTGAAGAGTTATGTGCTATAAAAGAAGCTTGGAGTAAAAAACATTAGATAGATGCAAGAAACAAAAGGCACCAGAGAACCAGCAGCTGGTTTCAAAGCTCTACATGCTACAAGTGACTAGAATTAAAAGCGTATCTTGCATGGTATGACTATCCATGTCACTATTAGTGTTAATCACAGAATAATTTAGGTTGGAGATCATCTAGTTCAACTTCCTGCTCAAAGCATGATCACCTACGTCAGGTTGCTCAGGACTGCATCCTGTTGGGTTTTAAATATCTCCAAAGATGAAGACTCCACATCTCTGGGCAACCTGTGCCAGTGTTTGAACATCTTACAATAAAAAAGTATTTCCTTGTGTTCAGATGAAATTTCATGTGTTTTAATTTGTTCCTGTTGCCTCTGGTGCTGTCACAGGGTACCACTGAGGAAAGTTTGGCTCCCTCTGTTAATCATTCTCACATCAGGTATTTATATACATTTGTCAGATTCCCCCTGAGCCTCCTCTTCTCCAGCTCTGTCAGCCTCTCCTCACATGAAAGAAGCGCCAGCCCCTTAATTAGATTAAGAAGCCAGAAGAAATTCCTAGAAATGACAGATAATGAGCCATAAGGGTAAAATTATACTCTGACATCCTATAGAACACAGAATCACAGCCCATGAGACTTTCCTGAATATGTTTTTAATTTGAATTAAACATAATCTTTTAGAAGACTATGTAGTCTTATTACCATCACATTCACTGGTTAATGTAATAGGTATTTAAGTATCAGTAGCCAACAGAAAAACTGAAAACACTGCATCATTTTCCTAGATTCTGACAGTTCACAGGAACAAAAAATTATCCTGAGGGAAAAAAAAAACAAACCAACTATCTGTTCATTATATGTGAAAGGATTACTTCTGCTTAGTTGAGTGTGGGACAGTACTCGCGAAATCCAGTCTGATGTTAGACAGGAAGCAAAGATTTCATAGCACACAAACTATGAAAATTATGACATTTTTACTTTATTTGGAATGCTGTTTTTAAATATGATTAAAAGATTTCCCCTCCAGACTTTCTGATTTCATGTTTTCCAAGATACTGAAACTGTTATTTTTCTGACAGTTATTCAGTTCTTGGGAGCGTGATAATTCTGGACAGCTAATAACAGTGAGTGCTTTTCAACAAACTTTCATTAGGGAAGAAGCAGTCTCCATCCAGTGGAAGTCCAGAATAGTTCCATTAAAAAAAAGATTCCAGTGACATCGAGTAGTATATTAGTCTCCTACTAACTATGGTAACATAGGCACTCCCTGAAAAAAAGTCATTTAAAAAAAGTAAAATCAAATAATAAGCCCCTTTCTCTATCCGTGTTGGGTTTTTTGTTTTGTTGTTTTTTGTTTTTTGTTTTTTTTTTTTTTTTTAAATCATCAGTCCTGCCCTCTGCTCTCTTGAAGAAAGAAGAGAGACCTATGCAAAAGTAAGAGTTTTTAGGGAAAATATTTAACTTTATGTACAGCAGCTAAGAGCTAACAAGTGTGAAAATTGCCACAAAAATTGTAAGTCTATAGATGTATTGCCACCAACATTATGTAAACTACTCTCTTGACAAGCTATGCTACACAAACAACAGCAGCAGTCATACCTTTAGTTTTCTGCATTATTCAACCACTGATTTATGTTAAAAATACAACATTGAAAAATTTTCTTTAGTTCAATGTAAAGATTAAAACCAAAGACTTGTGCATGTATAAACCCAAAATCAGTTTGATGGAAATGATGGTAAAGCACCATCGCTCCAAGGCCTTCACTGTTTTGAGTTAAAACACTGAAACAGCTTGGGGAATCTCCTCCCTTCACTGCAAGAATTGTTGTGTTCCTCAGCCTAGTTATAATATGACAAAAGATTATAGACAGAACGATTATATACTTTAGTGATTTGAATAACAAAGTGTTTCAGAAACATTTTTCCATAAAAGCAACTATTTTTACAGCACAGCAAATGTACATAAATTTTGGCATCCAAACATACACATAGGAGAGATTCTGATTTCATTGACACTACTGTAAACTCAAAAGCATCTGATGTCAAGAGAATAATTACAGATTATAGCAATGAAATGGAGAGCAGAACACAGCTTCCTCTTAGAGCTCTCTGATGCCATTTGTGAATTACAAACAAAAAATACCTTGAAGTATGCAGCTAGTAGCAAAATAGCAAAAGCAAAACTGGTGACAGTTGTGGCATTTCCTAATAACATCAGAAGTTAAAATTGTATGAGGATAGAAGGATTTGAGTTTAATTTGCTCACATTTTATCTACATCAATAGTATCAAATAAAGAATCATAGAATGGTATGGGTTGGAAGGGACCTTTAAGACCATCTAGTTCCAACCTCCCTGCCATCAGCAGGGACCCCTTCCACTAGACCAGGTTGCTCAAAGCCTCATCCAGCCTGGTCTTAAACACTTCCAGGGAGGGGGCATCCACAACTTCCTTGGGCAACCTGTTCCAGTGTCTGACCACCCTCACAGGAAATAATTTCTTCCTAATATCTAATCTAAACCTACCCTCTTTCAGTTTAGAGCCATTTCCCCTTGTTTTGTCATTAACTGCCTTTATAAAAAGTCCCTCCCCAGCTTTCTTGTAGGCCCCCTTCAGGTACTGGAAGGCCGCTGTAAGATCTCCCTGGAGCCTTCTCGTTTCCAGGCTGAACAGCCCCAACTCTCTCAGCCTGTCCTCATAGGAGAGGTGCTCCAGCCCTCAATCACCCTCATGGCCCTCCTCCGGACTCATTCTAACAGGTCCATATCTGTCTTGTGTTAAAAGAAGAAGGTTTCTTTCTTTAAAATTTAAAAAGAACTTAATGCTATACAAAGCTAAGAGAATGGAAGAGTGAAATACAAGTATCTCCACAACGTTTAAAACATTTAAAATGTTGTTACCCTTAACAGCAAGGTTCCTCCTGGACTGCTGTGTACTGAGATCTCCACTACCATCATCTCCCTGAATTTTCTAGATGGAACCATGTGGAAACATGTTCATATGCCACAGCCTACTCTAGAGGTTTTGAGGTGGTGTGGTTTTTTGGGAGTTTTTAGTGGGTTTTGGTTTGGTTTTTTTTTTTCCTATTCAGAAAACACTCTCCTCATTTCTTATAATTGTATACAACTAAAACAGACTCCTAGCTCTGCTGATGGCATATTGCTCACTTAATTTATTCTCTCGGGAAAACACAGTGCATCTCTTCAAAACAAAATCACTGTTTGATGCACACTGTCTCAAATGTAACTGTAATCAAAGAGTTAATATAAAAAACCCTTTTCTAGTTGTTCAAGAATATAGATACTGCAAGACAAAAGGAGAAACCCGACAAACAAGAAGCAAAGATAATGAGGGCATAGTTAAAGGAATTATATAAGTTATGGCCACTGGTGAGAAAAAAGTTACTCTACTAATACACAGCATAAAAACTGAAGCACTTTTATGCAACCAGTATAAAACAGTTTTAACTAAATCCCAAATAGAGAGTATGAGATGATGTCAAAGTACACACAGAAACTACTCTTTGAAAGCTGAATACCTGCACGAATCGCTGTTTCTGAAGCAGTTGGCAGAATTCTGAAACAACTGCATCATTTCAAGAGAGATGCAATTTATTCTTTTCCTTCCACATTCTTGTTGCACTTTTGAAAGAAAAAGCCACTACTAACACAAAAAAAAAAAAAAAGAAAAGAAAAAAATAATTTCTAAGCAGTAAATTGTGTTGATGAGGGCATACATACATCTCAAAAAATGTGGTGCTGCTGCAACTAGCCTAGACAGATAACCTGAAAATCTAGTAGGGAAGGAGAGTACAGACAGAAAACAGCAGATAGTTTTTGGCCAAACCTGAAAAATAGTGAACGAGGAAGAGACAGACATCAGACAAAGATCAGAGTCTAGACCCTCCCATACTGCATAGATTTATGTGACTGATTGAGGTATGGGTCAGGATAAAGACACAAAACTTTCACTGGGCATTTCCATCCAGCAATTTTCAGGATTTAGATTAAGAGAAAATTAGGACACTGAAAACTACAGAATCACAAAAAATGAAAAGCTGATGAAGAAGATGGTTCTTGCTCTGCAAACAGCACTACAGATTTAACACAGCTTTTACACATACTTTGTAAAGGACACTTGCTGCAGGTTACAACTGGACTATATTTTTTGTTTTGCTGCTATTGTAGCTATTGATATGCAAACCAGCCTTTTTTCTGATGTAGGCAAATTACTGATGCAAAACTTAAGAAGCATTCTTATTTAGCTTAAAGATACATTTCACAACAAGACAAAAGGTTTCCATCTAAGGAGTATGTATTCTAAGGCAGAGAGACAGTCTCATGCTTAGAGGTCCAGAAGGACAAAGGTTCACAGGTGTCAGAAGCAAGGGGAAGAAGAATTAGAACCACAGGAAATTAACTTCCACAAAGTCTTAGATGACTTAGAAAAAAACTCCATCCTTTTCATATTCAGGGAATAAAACCAGAGAAGGAGGAATATTTGCAAAGAAGTTTCCTTCATTATATTATGTTCAATGATAAGTAACTCCTATGAAAGGCAGCAAAAAATCTTCTTCCTCTTTGTTTCCTGCAAATGAAAAGTGCCCCTTTCCCTTCTCCATCCACTACAGAGGAAAGAAATGGTTTCTACTATTATCTACTATTGTTAATATTATTACACAAAGCACACCTATTTATTCATGTGAAAAGAAAAAAATAACTGGCTGATACACCAGAGGGCTGTGCGGCCATTCAGTGAGACCTGGGGTTGACCTCCCAGAGAGCAGCTCTGTGGAGAAGGACGCAGGAGTCCCGGTGGACAGCAGGTGAACCATGAGCCAGCAACGTATCCTTGTGGCCAAGAAGGCCAATGGTATCCTGGGGTGCATTAAAAAAGGAGCGGGGCCAGCAGGTTGAAGGAAGTTCATCTCCCCCTCTACTCTGCCCTAGTGAGGCCATATCTAGAGTATTGTGTCCAGTTCTGGGTTCCCCAGTTCAAGAAAGACAAGGAACTACTGGAGAGAGTCTAGTAGAAGAGGGCTACAGTCATTAGGGGACTGCAGCATCTTTGTTATGAGGAAAGGCTGAGAGACCTGTGTCTGTTTAGCCTGGAGAACACTGAGCGGGGATCTTAACACTGCTTATAAATATCTAAAGGGCAGCTGTCAAGAGGATGTGGCCAGACTCTTTTCAGTGGTGCTCAGCGTCCGGACAAGGGTCAACAGGCACAAACTGGAACACAGGAGGTTCCAGCTGAAGATGAGGAATAACTTCTTTACTGTGAAGGAGACAGAGCACTGGAACAGGCTGCCCAGAGGTTGTGGAGTCTCCATCTCTGGAGATGTTCAAAACCCACCTGGATGTGGTCCTGTGCAACCTACTCTAGGTGAACCTGCTTTGGCAGGAGGGTTGGACTGGATGATCTCCAGAGGTCCCTTCCAACCCCTACCATTCTGTGATTCTGTGATTCCTTGTTGCTCTGCACACTCAACCAACTACTATTCTTCAAAAATTTCAAAACTCCCATTATACTAGCAGTTACCATGTGATCTTGAGGTTAATGGAAGCTGCAAGTCTGAGATTAATAGCCTATCAGATATAAAGTTAATCATTTAGTCATGTAGCTCCTCTATCTCAAAACCTTTTAAAACCACTTAAAACTATTCGGTGATTTCTAACTGAATCCCTTAATGGACAATCTCAGCCGCATTTCTATTCCTGAAAGACCTGGGACAGGTCTTATCCTAGATAAGAGATTTATGTCTCAAGAAGAGCCCTGAAACCTGTGCTAATTAAAGACAAACATTAAAATCTGTTTAAAAAAACAGATTTTAAAAAAGTGATTTAAAAAAACCAAAATTATAATTTGTCTAAAATATTTTCAGGGCAAGTTAATCTTTTAAATGTTACAACATATCAGAATTAGCATTAACTTCCCTCATCTTTGAAAATTCTCACTTTGAGATTACATTTCTTAAAAATGAAAAACAATTTTGGTCTTGAGTATCATTTTAATTAGAATTTAAAATACTGTCTTGTATTTCTCTTTAAACTGGAGACTGATTACTCCTGAGAACAAAAGCTTGCCTTCAGGTGTGCTATCAAAGTAAACCAGACTACTGCATTCTTCTTCCACACTCATACTATGAAATTCCATTGAGAAATGGTTATCCTCCAAACAGGATGCAGCAGAAGCACATTATTCACTCTCCAGTCTTAATTATCAAAATGACTAAAACTACTTTGAGCTGTTTTCATTAAAAACTTTACAGATCTCCGCATGTCCTTTATACCAAAAAGTCTCTATATTCAGTCAATGACATAAACGTACCTCCCTAAAGAATGAAAAGTTGACATTTAACAAGTTGCTTTCTCAATTTAAATATTTTACTTATTACGATCATTTAATGAGGTCAACAAACATAACAGCTGCAAAGTCACTAGGTAGATATAATTGGATTTCAAATATTACAGTGATTAAGTACAAGAGGAAAAAATGCTGTGAACCAGAAAGCTGAATTTCTTTGACCTACATGCAGCTGCACTGTGGCAGAACATGTCTACCTGAAATGCTTCTTGAATTTTTATTGGTCATTGGTTTTACTCCACAAAATTTAATACATAAAAGTCACTCAATTTACAGTCAGTTGAACATCACAATTTGTAGCCTAAATAGTGTCTTCCTTAGAAAGTAAATTTAAACCTGACTTTAAGAGCAGGGTAACAGCACTTAATATTATTATATATTTTTAAAGTATAGCTAACTTTCAGTATTTTTATTTTTAAATAAACCCTAAGTAATTCAATACTATTTTATGCACACAAAGGCATCAGTTCTAACTGTTCATGTAGAAATTAATATTTAAACTGTTAACATAGAAGCCACTTCAGGATAATATTTTCAAACTATTTACTTTAGATTGCCCTTAACATATGACATAAACTCTGTCTTCCTAATAATACCTAACAAAAATGAGAAAAACTACCAGAGTGCTCTGAAGGGTAATTATAGTTGAAACTAGTATTAATTTTAACACATCGAGTAAAAATGAAAGAATGGCAAACAGAAGAATATTCCCAGAGGAATAACTATTGCAGTCATAATCTTTCTACAAGTCAATTTTCTTCTCTATTTCAGTTAATTTCACATGACTACTAACCAAGAAGGTAGTACTGCTTTAGAATATACATGTTACATGACTTTTTCCTAAATTTTACAAGGCAAGGCTTACAAGCACAATCAGTCTTTTTTTCTACAGGAACACAGCCATTTTGTTCACCCAAATCCTAGCTAAACTAGCAGCATTCACAGAAATTTTTCTACCTGATCTACTGTAGGAAACTAAAAGGTAGGTGGGACCTTACCACATTAAGTATCAAAAGACAAAAAGTACAACAGTTTTCAAAAATAAAATTTGTCTAATGACTTCTGATTGTAAAACATATTTTTGTGCATGCATTACCATCCAAAATGAATCAAATATAAGGAAGAACTTCTTTACTGTGAGGGTGACTGAGCACTGAAACAGGTTGCCCAGAGAGGTTGTAGAATCTCCCTCCCTGGAGATACTCAAAAACCATCTGGACAAAATCCTGGTTCAGGTGCTCTAGTACTGCCTGTTTGAGCTGGGTGGTTGGACTAGATGACCTTCAGAGGTCCCTTCCAACCTCAACTGTTCTGTGATTCTGTAAATATTCTGCACTGAAAAAAACCCATATACTCTCACAAAATCCTCTGAGATTTATCTCTCAAACTCAGTCTCAAACAAAACTGGAAACCTGCTCTTCGGTAGCATTGTCTCTTTCATACTGACTGCATCTTTAGTAAGAGATTATGTACAGCATAGCTGAGACTTTTGGCTGCTATATCTGGGTTTGCTTTTATTAAAACAAAACATAAAATAGCTCTGAGAATGAGAAGCTTTCACAGACTGCTATTGCTTAGACGTGGTGCTCTTCTGCACAAAAAAAACCACCTCACATTTTTTAATTTTCTTTCTTTTCCTTAAGTATTCAGAATTAGTTTCACTGGTTGAATCTTCACACAAATTAAAATCCTGACAGGTAAAAGCAGGTACTTTGTTAGATTACTTCTAGCTCCAGGCAGATGCATCTATTCCCACAGTGGCTCAGCAGGTGCTTTTCAGCAGCTGGTGCCCTTTACTGGTTTGTCTTTGTAAGTGTTCCCATCAGAGTTTCAACCATTTCAGAGGCAGCACTACACAATATACACACACTTGGCAGCTGTGTAGAAAATGAAACAGGCTTAATGTTTTATTCAAATCAGATGCAGTCATTTTTACCTCATGTAAATATTAGAAAGTGCATTTCACTATTCATATTGACTATTTGTATGAAAAGGAGCGACCAAAATCCCAAATAACTCTTAAGAATACACAACTCTCACAGGGCAGTATGTATTAAATATTTTTCAGCAATATTTGCTTAGTATATCATACACAGCCATGCTAGTTTAAAGAATAGACTAAAAGAAATTAAGTTCTCTATATTCACCAGCACAGATATTCTCAGTATTAGATGCTGACCTATCTTATCAACTAATTGTTCTTGTCTTCAAACTTACACTGCCCAATAAGAGATAACTGAGATTTTACAGAGCTCTTTTAAATAAAGAAGTATTGTATATTACTAATACCTAGAATAAACAGAGTATCTATAAATGAGAAGATCTGTTTAAGTTTCAGTTACAACTTCACTAATGAAAGGACATTTGAAAATACTATTTTATATTCCCAGGGCTTTTTTCTTGCTGTATCTATCTACATTTATCAGTGTTTTTCACATGTTTTCATTAACATCAAGCCTTTGAAAATAAAAATGTGTCTAAAAAAACCCAGGCTGACAAAACAAAGAGCATATTTATCAATGTTTCATAGCACTCTTGTCTCCTTCAACATCTCCAGTGTCTTAAATGTGGCTTGTTCACATAATACAACTGTCAAACATCTAAGATGTTAAAAGGCTCTTATATGAGTAAGTAAACAGAGAAACCAATGCTAAAAATAAATAAAGCTATAATGTATTATACAATATACTAGCCTAATAGTGTTTACAAAGTGATGTTTAAAGAAAAAAAGACAAAAGTCTTTATAATCTTAAAAAGAATAAAAGCACAAGACTACAAAATGTCTTCAACTAAACTGCATGTGACACTAAGACAAAGGCAACTTAAAGAACAAATACTTAGATTATATTTTAAGCAGTCAATTTTAAGACACTACAAGACAGGGAAAGGCATTAGGTTATAGCTGAACAGGAAGAAGCAGCTATTCCAAAAAGAAAAAGATAATTTTTCACTTTTATCTGGAAAATTTTTGTAGATGAGCTAAGACAGCACATACTGCAAAGGAATCCTTCACTCAGCCTGATTCTAAAAGAACCAAACTTGTCCCGTGCCAAACCAAAGTAAATAAACCTTCTGTGAGCCTACCAAGAGACCAGTTTATGACAGAGGTAGACTGGGAACACTATTTTGGAATAAGAAAAAGGTTACATCCCAAGTTCTTGCATTGATTGTTTGTTTTTTGTGGGTTTTTTGTTTTTGTGTTTTTTTTTTTTTTTTAAATCAGGGAAACATTGTACAATGTGAAAATGTGGGTGCAAGTCATTATCTATTAATTTCTCCAACAACCCAGATAACCCAAAATTTTAAGAAAGTATCTGCATTACTTCTCCATTCTTACGGGACAATAATAAAAGCCTGTTTTCATCATACTTCTCTGGTGAATGTTCTCCCTATTTCTATAAAAATAATCTGCTTTTAAATGATCGTATTACAATAATTCAATCCACAACATCATACCAAAAATAAAAACCACATCATATGAACATGCCAAGAAGGATGTAGTTTGAGCAAATACACGTTTACATCCAATCAGTTATATAATGCCTAGCTCTGAAACTCACAAGTGGCATGATGTTATTTGCTTCCTTTATCTTCCTTCCTTCCCATCCCAAAAGAGGTCAACTATGGCATTACTTCCACACCAGTGGATTGACACAGATTGTTTCAGTACATATGGTCTGCTGCTCAGTGAATGCTGCTTTTTGCTCTTCATAAAATCTGCCATGAGCTCATACTTCAGTTTTTGTCACTCTCCAATTATTCATCAACTTCCTCTCTTTTTTGCATCTTACATACACTTGTATAAGGGACGTAGATTGGCTTGACTACCTTTTTTGCATACAAATCTTTTTTTCTGTTTAAAAATAAAAAAGGAAAAATCTGGCAAGCTGAGGGAAACAAATGAGAGAATATTAAAAAAATAGTGGTGATGGGTCTGTTAAAAAGCGTCTGCTACTTTAAAAATCAACTATGCATTAATAGAAGATACATGGACACATACTCCTATATATGTGTTGTATACATGTGTTGCACATATGTAAAAGATATTTTTAAATATATTTTTAATATCTAAAATTTATATATTACTGTTTTATGTCTGTGATAATCTTAGACTGAGAATGGAAGAAGTCTCATGGATTAAGGCAAAGACTCCAGTCAAAACACACATCTCTTATGCAGAAATGTTTCAGAGAAAATAGTTTCAATTTCTCATTCTGTGTCAAAAGACAGGTCCTCTCAAAGACTATAATAGTGTCAAATGTATCTTTTTCCTGAATCAAAAAAACCCTGTGTTTAAATGCTAAGGGTATACCACAATCCTTACTGCCAGGTACCACAGCATTTCAACATGTTTTTTAAAATAATCGTACAAGTTACAAAACAAAACGCTCTGGAGGAAATCCATGAAATGGCTGTGAGATTAACATATCCAATACTGTGTTCAGCCCTTAAGAGCTAGCACACATCTGGCATATGTATCTTGGGAAAAGAAATTGTATCATGGGTTTTGTCAGAAAACAAACTGCCAATCTCTATTTCTTGCTTTCTTATTTTTAGAACAGTCTTGATATCACCATCCCTGATGATACTGCCCTTTCTTTTTGTGTTTTACTATCATTACATTAAAGAAAATATTTATCCTCAGTATACCTCTTCCAAGATCATTAATTCTTTTCTTTCTCATTTCAGCACTAGCATAAACTCTTATTCAGATGGTTTAGGAAAGTTACTTTACATATTTTTACACAGACTTCAGAGAGACAAAAATAATTTCAGGAGAAAGTAGATATAAGTGGAACCATGTTTAGAACGGTAATCTCAGATTATCAAACAAAACAAAAGTAGATATAAGTGGAACCATGTTTAGAACAGTAATCTCAGATTATCAAACTGTTTTGTTTGATAAAAGAACTACTTTACTTTGAAAGAACTACTTTACAGACGGACTGTTTTGTCCGTCTGTAAAGTAGTTCTTGATTACATA
>NW_010307408.1:0-5291 GCF_000700745.2 Antrostomus carolinensis | reverse complement strand
CCAAAACCTTGCCACACAAACCCAATATATTCCCACAGAATGGCTTTGAGGAATCAAAGAAGAGGAAGGACCTTTGTGGATGTTGGCCAAGAGACATCTCTGCGGTTTGTGTTCCCCTGAACATCCACAGAGCCCTCAGGGAAGCCCAGCTCCTTGCAGTGGTGCAGCTGCCGAAGTACTGCTTGTAATTAACGACAGCCTAACTTCCTGATAAGAGGCAACCAGAGACACCAAGTCATGGCTCCAGGCTTGGCAAGACATTGTCCAGAGAGGGAAATTTGTCCTGGGGCAGGCAGCAATGCCTTCCCTCCTTGTCATGTTGAAGCCTTGAGCAATGTTACAGCCAGATGACCTAATCTAAAGAAAGCCTTCTTGCTGTTAGCTGTGAAGACTGGGTCACCTCTATTGCACACCAACTCATGGCCAACTCATTCTGCCTAATGACTATCAGGTCAGGAGCTAAGACACAAAGAGAGAGATATAAAAGGCAAGGTATAACCACCAAAATCAGATTTTTTTTTTCCCTCTTTTATTGTCAGGATGGTGAGTGCATTGACAGGCATTAATTGCCCTGAGCCTGGAGCCTACATCTACACCCAGACCCTCTGTCCATGACCAGGAGCTCCATTTAAGCTCAGGGCTGGAAAGCCAATCCTTACCTGAGCTCTGATGTAGGTGTGCCTGTTCCCAGTCTTGTTGCTGTGTTGTTACTTGGATTTCCTGGATTGATCTTGGTGCTGGCTCGTTACCTTATCTTCATCTGATGATTATTATACTGTTGGTAGGTTCCACTGCTATCATTATCCTACTCTTCTAGTGCTGTGGGACTCTTCCTTGTGGGTGAGGTTATTGGTTTGTCTAGCTGGTGGCTGTCCTCAGCTCTTGTCTTTTCTTCCTTTTGAGAACAGCTCTGTTCATCTATATTATAGTCAAATGCCTTGAGCTCACGTGCTGTGCTACAAATGTCATAGAGTCATAGAATCATAAAATGATTTTTGTTAGAAAAGACCTTTAAGATCAAGTCCAATCGTTAACCTAACACTGCCAAGTCCACCTCTAAATCATGTCCCTCAGCACCACATCTAAATGTCTTTGAAATAGTTCTAGGGATGGTGACTCCAGCACTTCCATGGGCAGCCTGTTCCAATGCTTGACAATGCTTTTGGTGAAGAAATTTTACTTAATATTCAATCTAAACCTCCCCTGAGGGAGGTTTAGATTGAATATGAGGCCATTTCCTCTTGTCCTACCTCTTGTTACTTGGGAGAAGAGACCAACATCCGTCTCACGACACTCTCCTTTCAGGTAGCTGCAGAAAGTGATAAGGTCTCCTCTAGCCTCCTTTTCTCCAGACTAAACAACCCCAGTTCCCTCAGCTGCTCCTCATCACACTTGTGCTCCTTACCCTTCATCAGCTCCATTGCCGTTCTCTGGACACACACCAGCACCTCAACATCTTTCTTGTAGTGAGAAGCCCAAAACTGAACACCGCTGAGATGTGGCCTCACCAGTGACAAGTACAGGGGCACAATCACTGCCTTAGTCCTGCTGACCATACTGTTTCTGATTTAAATGTCTGTGTGCCCTATTCAAACACTCACATTCAAGCCACATGTGGTTCATCCTATGTCTTTAGCACAATGTTCCTTTCCTTCCCATCCAGTTAACACTGAAGATTTATGTCAATGCTGCAGCATGACTCTGCATGAACAAATGCCCCTGAGAAGACTTTAGGGAAGAGCAATGCAATAGACTCCCATCCTTCAAATACAGAGAGCACAAATAAGCCAAGGCAAAAGGAGGGGGAGATGTAGGAGCAGGGGAAAGCAGAGTTGCTCCACTCCTTGGCCAAAGACCTATTGTTTCCAGTAAGTGTGGATGAAGAAGATATATAGGGTTATATAAAGGTCAATAGCAATAAGACTGAAGGGTAAACAAGGAACTACAAAGCCAATTGAAGTTGAAGCAAATAGTAAATAGTAGGGTCAGAATGAAAGCTGAAGGAACAATGGCTACTTTAGAAAGACATATCTTGACTGAAAATGTGAAATACTAAGGCAGAGCAAGGAGACTAATTGGCACCTCTGTCAAAGATCTGGGCATGAGAACTCAGTGATTCCCTTCAGAGATGTAGAAGGTGTTGCTGATATTTTATCCACAGCAGATAAGGTTTGTTCATTTGTTGCTCCATATCTCATGGGATCTCTCCTCTAGGCTTACGGTCTCTGTCCCTCTTGTAGCCTGTTCTGTTCCAAACGTTTCTTCCCAGTTGTCAGCTCATCTGTTCAATTTTCTTCATGGCATGTGATTCAATAACATCCAGTTCTTGACACTTTTCCTGTGAAAATATGACTCAGAATGTGCTTCCTCTTCCATCTAGGGGTCTTCCATACCCCTAGAATGCAGAAAGGCGAAAAAAATAGGAAAGACCAAACAAATTGAACCACCTGAATATCTGCTGTGATCCAACGAGTTTCTGCATTCAGTCTTGGTTTGTGCTGTGGTTTGGCTCAAAGGTAAGAGCTACCCAAGTGGCCAGGGACCTAGAGCACATGATCAATAAGGAAAGAGTTTGCCTTCTTTCTTCTGAAGAAGGGAAAGCAAAGGATGATGGAAGATCAGCTTAGGAACACTTGGTCAGCAGTAAAGATGACTGAGCCAAAAGCTTCTTGACAGGAGTAGGATAGATAACAAGGCAATCAGACAGGTCCTGCACCTTTCATTATTCCTCATGCCTCCAAATGTTCATCTTGGACATCTTCTAGAGCCAAGATTAATTATACCTTCACAGATGACAAAAAATTCATCCACAATATGTGTCCATGAAAACAACTGTTCCATGGCATCAAAAGCATCTTCATCAGGCTGAATCTGCACTGGTGACTGTGAGTTTGGTCTTGTAGGTGTCAGAAAGTCTTCTTCCTCATCCAGTCCAACCCCCTGCTCAAGAAGAATCATCTAGAGCAGGTTGTCAAGGACAGTAGCAAGTCAGGATTTGGATATCTCCAAGGATGGAGACTTTACAAACTCTTTGGGACAACCTGTTCCTGTGTTTGACCACCATTACAGAAAAGAAATGTTTTCTTGTTTTCCATATGCTCCTCATTCCCAGACAGCATTTAAGTGTCAGAGGAAGAGGCAGACACAGAGATCATTCCTGCCTTCTCCAACAAAAAGTCTGCCTGTTCATGAGCTAGTCCTGCCAGGAGAATTGCAGTTTTAGAAGGGCCAGAAACAGTTTGCTTTTCGCCAAAACAACAATAGCGGAGAAAAGATTTAGTGTTTTCTAGCAGGGGCTATTTTCAGAAGAGCATGGGAGGAGGGAGGTAGTATAGGGAGATGTAAGCAAGGGGAGGGAGGGGGCCAGCACTATTGGGTGAAGGGGGAGAGGCCAATTAAGAGGAGGAGTCAGGGCAAGGAATATTTGTCATCTACCTCCCGTCTTGGTCCTTACTGTCTGCTCTCCTGCATGGCCACCCAGTCACTGACCCTTTGTCTCTCCTAGAAGGACAATCTTCCTGTTCTGCCCTGCCAACCAGACCTTTGGGAACTGGATAGTATTAGGTCTCTGCTACTACCATGGGACCACCAGGAAATCTTCTTCTCCCACCCAGGGATGGCTGCAGTGGGAGCCTGGTTGTCTTTGCTGGAATTAGGATGGAAAAATCTGTGCTCTTCCTCTTGGCATGGCTTTGGGGTAAGTTTTCTCCTCTACTCCTGGAGAACAGGGTTCTAGATATGGTCTGATAAATGGGTCTTGTGATGGATTGACCCCTCTCATATCCCCAGTCTTGGCAAGGAAATGGGTTTTGAGGCTGGAATAAAGGACTGAAGATCCAGGAAGTCTGAGTTTTAACTCCTGACACTGGAAAAGGGCTTGACATTTCTAAGACAAGAGAAGAAAGTTGTAGAGAAGATCAGTCAGGTTCTGAAGGTCATCTGGAGATTTAGAGGCATTAACAATGCAAACATACAGAGACAAACCCTGGGAACAAACAAGTATAAAGACAGAGCTTCCTTTGATTGATCTGTGTAATCCAACATGTAGTCCTGGTTTTTTCCTCCACTCTAGAGACACAGTCTTTGTTGGATCCAGGACCTAAGCGTGAATAAACACAGCAGACCTCCACTGACTCCCTGTCAGAGTCAGAGATTAATGCAGTTGCATTTACATCCTACAAATCAACAAAATCCAAGAATTTAAACCAAAAAGTAGTAAAAGAATTAGGTAAGGATTATCCTGAGATGGTGGAGTCACCATCCCTGGAGGTATTTAAAAGATGTGTAGATGTGGCACTTAAGGACATGGTTTAGTGGTGGACTTGGCAGTGTTTGGTTTACAGTTGGACTCAATGATCTTAAAGGTCTTTTCCAACCTGAATGATTCCGTGATCTTATTCTATGATTCCACTGCTCTGGAGAGTGCAGGTCTACACATGGCACTAGAAAACTAAACTTAGGTGAACAAACTGTGTTCCACATGGAACAACATGAGCAAGCTCTGGGTAGCAAAGTTCTGACAGGTGTTTTGGACAAAGACTTGGAAATCCTAATTTGTACCCAGAGAAGTGACCTGAAAGTTTCCTTCAATGATTTGCACAGCACAGGGAGAGTGGCAGATCTCAGGAGGAACATTCACAGTCCTGTGCATGAGGAAGGATAATCTGACACCCACAGTCCTCCAGCACCTCAGGTTGTGGGGAGATACTTACTCTGGGACCTCCATCTTCCTAGGGAGCATAATCTGAGGTTTTCCTCTCATCTCCCTGACTGTGTGCATGGTACAGTATAGGGTTTCTGTGGTGTAGAGCTGTCACACACCATGTCAGAGGGTGCCTGCTCACTCAGAGGTGTTGGACTAGATGATCTTTAAAGGTCCCTTCCAACCCAAAACATTCTATGATTCTGTGATTCAATTAAAGATATTTCTGTGTGTCTTAAGCAGTAAATCATATTTTCTGTGTGTTCAACTGAACTATTCTACACCTGCCTCTCAGCAGTGGTCCTGTGGGCCAGCCTTGCCCACATAGCTGCTGCAAATGCAAAGAGGAGGTCGAGGATTTTGGTGAGTGGTGGGAGTGTGCATTGCAATTCTTCTAGCACCACATTGCTTTGTCTTCAGGATACCCACCTCCTCAGACAGCCCTGGGGCATCTCACCCCTTAGACATCTCCAGCATGAGTGTCTGAGTCCAACACCCAACTGCAGCTGCCTCCTAGGAGTGCCTGATGATCTCTGCTAAGCACACAAGGTATCTGAGTGTGTTTTCCAGATAGAGAAGTTGACATGAG
>NW_010307407.1:0-607 GCF_000700745.2 Antrostomus carolinensis | reverse complement strand
ATTCATAATTCGGATTCTGTTTATTTTTTTCCTTTTTAAAATTCTTAATTCTGATTTTTTTCTTTTTAAAATTTGTAATTCTGATTTTTTTTCTTTTTAAAATTCGTAATTCTGATTCTATTTTTTTCTTTTTACAATTAATAATTCAGATTCTATTTTTTTTTCTTTTTAAAATTAGTAATTCAGATTTTTTTCTCTTTAAAATTCGTAATTCAGATTCTGTTTATTGTTTTTCTTTTTAAAATTAGTAATTCAGATTGTTTATTTTTTCTCTTTTTAAAATTAGTAATTCAGATTCTGTTTTCTTTTTAAAATTCGTAATTCAGATTCTGTGGTTTTTTTTCATTTTTAAAATTAGTAATTCAGATTCTGTTTTTTTTTTAATTAGTAATTCAGATTTTGTTTATATTTTCTTTTTACAATTCATAATTCAGATTCTGTTTATTTTTTCTTTTTGCAATTCATAATTCAGATTCCGTTTATTGTTTTTCTTTCTAAAATTCATAATTCAGATTCTGTTTATTTTTTCTTTTTGCAATTCATAATTCAGATTCCGTTTATTGTTTTTCTTTCTAAAATTCATAATTCAGATTCTGTTTATTTTTCT
>NW_010307406.1:0-12366 GCF_000700745.2 Antrostomus carolinensis | reverse complement strand
TGAGCTTCTCATCCACCACCACTCCCAAGTGATATCCAGAGCTCCTCTCATTCTGGGATAAAACCACAGGATTTTCTTCCTGGTGTTTTCTTTCCTACAGCACTCTCTGGAATACGGAGCACTCAGAGCTACGCTAATGTCCTCGTTTGAGGAGAGACATGTGACAGCCAAAATAAATTGCAGTAAGACCAACCCCTATAAACCACAAGTTTATAAACCTGCTTCTCTCCCAGCTTTTCTGCTCATGAAGGAATATTTCTCTGACTCTGTGTGACCTCTGCTGAGCCAGCTCTGCAGCTCAGTGGAGGAGAACCTGGCTCCCAAATCAGGGAAGGAAGGATGTGTGATAGGAGGAACCTGGAGCCTCCCAGGTCACGCTGACAGCTTCTTAGGGAACTCGGTGTCTGGTGCTTCTTGTCACAGGAGTCAAGATCCAGGAACAATGAAACAGAGACCTTATCAAGGTGTCTATAGGGATTTTATACTGTTGAAAATCAGTTTATAACCCAGGAAAGAGTCGTGAAGGGAAAAGCAGAGAGACACAAAGACAACTCCAGGTTTCACCCACCAGTGGACAGGTTCTTTCTCTGGTTCAGCATTGAGGATTGTCCCTGGGGCTGTCCACATACCCTGTCCCTGGAGCCTGGGGTGGCACACCCGAGAAAGCTGGGATCTTCCTGGAAGAGGGAGACGTGTAGCTATGAGTCCTCACCACCTTTTTCCCATTCCCTCTCCAGTTGGGACCCGAGTCTCCAGTTTGTTGCTTACCTCTTACAAGCACTTGGTGACTCACAGTGACGCCGTGTAGAAATACCAAACATCTGGTCGTTTCTTCCATCTCCACGCTCTGGTAAGGTAAATTTCTCTCCCAGAAGACACAGCGTTAGAACCTCTTGAACTGTGTGTCCTGAAAAGCAACTGAAGAGCAGGTTAGAGAGGTCTAGGGCTGTAGGAAGGGGAACAAGCAAGAGAATTGGCTTCTTCAGGTGAAGAGGGCACCAATATGCTAAATTCAATCTGGTTCCTGTTGCCTTCAGCGCTGTTGCAGCCATGGCAGTTTTGGGGTGAGGGAAGGGGAAGAGTCTGACTGGGCTGAGAGCAGAAGATGAAGGGGGTGGCCATAGAATCACAGAATCATCGAACATTGTGAGTGGGAAGGGACCCACCAGGATGCTGGAGTCCAACTCCTGTCCCTGCACAGGACAATCCCAACATTCACACCATGTCCCTGAGGGCCTTGGCCAAATGCTGCTGGAATCTTGCCAGGCTTGGTGCCATGAGCACCTCCCTGGGGAGCCTGTTCCAGTGCTCCACCACCCTCTGCCTCAAGAACCTTTTCCTCATGGCCAACCTCACCCTCCCCTGCCACATCTTCCTGCCATGTCCTCTGCTCCTGGCATTCGTTGGTGGCCAGAGAGAAGAGATCAGCGCCTGCCCCTCCTCTTCCCCTTGGGAGGAAGTTCTAGACCCCCAGGAGATCTCCTCTCAGTCTCCTCTTCTCCAGGCTGAACAAACACCAAGATGAGGGGCATAATATCAGAGGTAGAAGTGACGGGATGAAGTGGGATGAAATTCAGTGCAGCAGTGTTTACGGTTATGCACTTGGAAACAAAAACCAACAGTTTCTTCAACAATCTGGAAAAAATCTCAGCCGTGCTGGTGAATCATAGGGAGGTTGTGAGCAGGAGCTGGGCACTGGGATGCTGGAGATAAATGAAATCCTAGAATGCAACAAGAATGTGCATTTCCCGTCAAGATGGGGAATGTGCAGTTTGTGACACAAGGTGTTGGGAGACTCACCTGGAGCACCCTGTGCCTCTGCTCTGGGTGGGATCTCAGCCAGGGAGATGGACAGAGAAGGTCATTAGAATCATAGAATCATGGACTGGTTTGGGTTGGGAGGGATCTGAAAGCTCATCCAGTCCCAACCCCCCTGCCAGCAGCAGGGACACCTTCCACTAGACCAGGTTGCTCAAAGCCTCATCCAGCCTGACCTTCAACACTTCCAGGGAGGAGCAGCCACAGCTTCTCTGGCCAGCCTGGGACACTGTCTCACCACCCTCACACCAAAGAATTTCTTCCTAATATCTGATCTAAACCTCCCCTCTTTCAGTTTAAACCCATTTCCCCTTGTTCTGTCATTAACTGCCCTTATGAAAAGTCCTTCCCCACAAATTAGGTTGATGTGGAAAAATTTCTGAGAGTTTATTTTACAGAAGTCATCCACAGGGCTGCTGCTTGGACCAGCAAAGAGAGAGGCCTGAGGCAGGCAGTGAATATTAGGAGGATGGTAAAGGATGAAGAAAAAAGGTTGGCAGCATAAGAAATGGGTACAAAATATTGTGAGTGGGGTAAAGCTGCCTCGAGACGCGGCGAGAAGAGCCTGTCTGCCTCTCTGGGAGAACTTGCAGGGGCCAATGAGCTTCTTCATGGGTTGAGTTGATGGAAAGTAGGTGCCTTCAACAAAAGCCCAGGCTTAGGGCACTGCCTGAACCAGAAGCAGGAGAAACTCAGGAATTTCATCTGTGCAAAAGGATGGATGTCTCTGGGGAGGAGAATTGGGAGCGTTGTGATGAAAAGCAGCTGCACAAACACCGCTGTGGAGGAGAGGGAATCAGCAGAAGCTCCGGTAAAGCGGCCCAGGGATGGTCCTAGGGCCAGACTTCGCTGAGCGAGGAGCAGGCACTGGGCTGGCACTCGCTGCCTGCTTCCTCCCCGCTTCAAAGCTGCTGGACTTTGCACACCCATTGTAAAGAAACCAGTCTGCACCAGTGACAGAACCACCCATCACCTCGTTCCTGAAGAGCTGGGCGCTTTGGTTCACCACACGGGTCCTGGGGTGTGGAGGGATAAAGATGAAACCATTCTCCTGGTGGCACTTATTGCTGATTTCAGCCCAGAGCTGTCACTGTCACAGCAGAAACTCTCCCCTCCTGTAACGGAGGAGACACCTCAGATCTTCAGAGCCACGCTGAGCCCGTAATTAGCCCTCCAGCACCGACGGGCACATGGTAGGGATCAGCCTCCCCCACTCCCCCCATCCCCAGCCTGCCAGCTTGTACATTTTTGCCTGTTTTCTCACTAGCTTGGCCCATTGCCTTTAAAAGGCTAAATGCTCCCGGACTAAATTTGGTCATGCAGCTCTGCATGGTTCCCTGGAATGTCCTCGGGTTTCAGGCTCCTCTGATAGCACCATTCCCCGCCTCCCGCTGGGCTCCATTGGTTTCCCAGCACCCGAATCGCGACTGGATCCTGTTATTGGATAATTCTTGGACTGAGGGGTGTCCCCTTTTTATAACTACTATATCCCGGGCTGCAGCCACCGAGAGCTGCTGAGATTTAACACTTGAGCACCTGCTGCTGCTGAGGGAAGCAGTGTCGGAGCTTTGGCTTCGGGGTTTTTATTTTCTCCTTCCTTGGGTATCACACACAACCGCCACCGTGTCTCGCCAACGAGCCAAGATGTCCAAAGTGGCCAAATATCGGCGACAAGTTAGTGAAGATCCAGATATTGACAATTTATTGTCAACTCTGTCTCCAGAGGAGATGGAAGAGCTGCAAAAGGAGCTGGATGTGGTGGATCCAGATGGAAGCATCCCTCTAGAGCTCAGTCAGAAGAACCAAACTGAAAATTCCTCACCTGGCCCACAAAACTGTGAGACAACGCTCAACCACTGCGAAAAGGAGCCCAGGAAACGTATCCAGAGGGAACACTCCATAGATGTAAGTCACATCTCCCCGCGCTCGAGCTGGTTGTGTGAGACGTGCAGGGACAGGGACGTACCTGTGAACTCCCGGGCTGGTTCTGGGGACGAGGTGGAACACATGAATCCTGAGAAGGTGTGCTGTGGTGGTGGCTAAAGAGGAATAACTGTCATGTGGAGAGCAGAGGGGTGAGGCAGGGAGCTGGGCCAGGCACTCCGGGAGGGAACAGGGTTGTTCATGAAATCCCAGTGTTACTGGGAAAGCCAAAACCTGTGCTGGTGCAAGGGGTTTGCTCTCTGCCTCTGCTCCACCATCCGTGGGAGCAGAGATGGCATTCCCAGGAGGTGGCTGGTGCAGTGACAGTGATCCCATGGGCTGTGTTTCTTTTTTCTTCCTCTTTTTTTTTTATTTTTCCTTTGGAGATCTCCAGACTTTTGGTCCTTACAGTTCTTCTGGTGCAAAAACTTAACCAGTCTCTGGTTCTTGTGGAACAAAAAAAAAGTTGCTGTTTTGTGGAAATCACCCCGAGAAGCAGGTTTTGCCCCAGCCTGTTTGTTTCATGTTTACTCTTCAGTTAAAATTCATTCTTTTCCTTTGATTTGGGTACATTTATCTCCTTCTCTGCTCCTGGCAAATCCTTTAATAAGTTGCTTTGAGCTAGAAAGCTTCGTGCCAGTCTCTCTCTTCTTTTTGTGCCTTGCCTTAGTGGGAGCTGATCCCACTTCTCTGTAACATTTATTAACCTCTGCACTAAGAATATTTGGTATGTGCTCCGTGCGTGGGAGGCTGGGAAGCATTTGGTTTCCCTAGTTTTTCACGACAGGCTGAGCCAGAAAGTGAAAGAAGGAGACTCTTCAGCTAATTTATCTGTGTAGTCAGGGATAGATTTGATGTCCCAGGTTGGATTTGTATCTGCTGTGATGGGACAAGGCTGGGGAGTATCGGCAGCGTAAGCAGAGCAGAGGTTTATGTGGATACCCCTCCATTTGCTCTGGCTCTGCTTCTTGATTTATTCCACTACCTTGGATCTCCCAGCTGGATAATCGAGCTCTAACCAACCCATGAGCACCTGGAAACAGCTCTTCATGAATGTGTATGGAGTTTATTATAGGAGAGTCCTCTCCTAACCGGGACCTGGGAGAAAACAGGGAGAAAAAAGTATAGGAGAAATAAATGAAGGTTTATTTTGGAGACCTGAACAAGAGGTTAAATAATTCCCCCCACCCCTCTCCAAGCCAGGGCTTGTGCTGGGAGCTTTCCCCTGGCTGTGAGGATGAGGCACTCGCAGCCTTCACCTTCCATATGTGGTTTGGCGTGGGCTGGGGGACAGAAACCACTGTGCCACGAGGGCTCTGGGTTTATTTTCCCACCAGTGGGCTGGTGGAAAATTTCTCTGTGGCTGGGAACTGCAGGAAAAACCTGTCTGGAAAGAGAAACGCTGTTATGTGAGACCAGTTATCCCAGTGAGGCCGCAGGGGTTGGCACTGGTTTGCAGGTGATCCCGGCTTGCAGCCAGCACTGAGTTGACACTGAAAAAGCTGCTTTTTCACCAGGAGGGACTCGTGTTGGGCATCACTTGTGATGCTGTTTTGGTTTTGACCATGGGACAATGAGGACATGACTGGGAATTAGGTTTGGGCAGTGTCCATGGTCAGGAGGAAGGAAGGAAATTTGTGGGTTTTTGGAAAAAGAGAGATGAGAAATTGGAGATGGTGGCAAGGGATGGCATGGGGAGGAGAGGTGACCCAGGAGAGGGTGTCCAGCTCCATGGCTGGCGGGGAGGGCAGTGATGGAGGTCCTGAGAAAAGCTCTCCTTGTGTTCTTCTTTGAACTTCGGGTGGTGGAAGACAAAGAAATTGGCTGCCAGTCAAATTTATCAGTGAAACTGTCCCAGTTAGATTGCATTGCAGTAACTGGAGATGGCAGAACTGACTTTCTTCTTCTATTTCAATCCCTGGAGGCCAAGAAAAAAATATCCTCCACCCTTTCCTCCTTGGCATTGTTAGGACCTGGGATTAGCACCTAGAAAATGCCAGCTCAGAGCGCTGACAGGTCAGCCCATGCTGGTGGTGGAGCAGGGCTGTTGCTCCACCATGGGGCAGGGAGGATGGGATGGGATGGGATGGGATGGGATGGGATGGGATGGGATGGGATGGGACCATCAGACTGCAGAACCAATCATAGAAACCAGCCCAGGAAGCCGATGGTTCCCTCTGTCCGAGGAAGCCACAGGGCTGTGTTTTGTTCTAGGATGGAGTGAGGACATGGAGCCATCTGGAGCATAGGCTCCTGAGTTCTCACCCGGCTGCTCAGGGCACTGAGACCTGTGATGACAAATCCTTCTCTCGTATCAGTGGATTTCAGGTTGCAGCAGGCAGTGAAACACTTGTGCCTGCCAACACAGCCTTGTGGCTGCACACCCACGGGGGACAGCATTCCCTCGGCCCGGTGCAGCCGTCACCCCCTCCATGGCTGTCCCTGCCTCTGTCCCTTGAGGGTTCCCAGTGTTGTGCATCACAAACCCACGTGGCACCCGGCATATCTGATTAGATGCATCGAGTCAAACCTTTGTGAGTGGAAAACAGACAGAACCCCCACACAGAATTCCCTGGATTGGAAAAGCCCTTTAAGCTCATTGAGTCCAACCATGAACCCAACACTGATAAGTCCCCGACTGACCCATGTCCCTCAGCCCTATGTCTACATGACTCTTCAATCCCTCCAGGGATGGGGACTCCACCACTGCCCTGGGCAACCCCTTCCAATGCCTCAGAACCCTTTCAGCAAAGAAATTCTTCCTCACATCCCATCTCAACTGCCCTGGACACAACTGGAGCCCATTTCCTCTTGTCCTGTCCCTTGTCCCTTGGTTGAACAGACCCACCCCCACCTCTCTCCACCCTCCTCCAAGGGACTTGGACAGAGCCAGAAGGTCTCCCCTCAGCCTCCTTTTCTCCAGGCTCAACACCCCCAGTTCCCTCAGCCACAAGGGAACTCAGCACACTTGTGCTCCAGACCCTTCCCCAGCTCCGTTCCCTTCTCTGGACACGCTCCAGCACCTCCATGTCCTTCTTGGACTCAGGGGCCCAACACTGAACCCAGCACTCGAGCTGTGGCCTCACCAGTGCATGAGGATGGGAGGGAAGTGGAGGCATGAGGGCAGGCAAGGAATGGGAGGTCCTTCCAGTGGGACTGGCCCTCAAACATCTGGAAGATGTTATCCTGCGTCTGGGATGTCTCTTCAGTAGGGAGGGACAGGAGGTCAGATTCTTCTCCTTGAACTACAGACAGTTTGTAGGCCCACAGTGTCCTGAGGGTCAGGAACACGAGGGAGCTCCTCATCCAGCTCCACAGTGGTGCCTCGGGCTGTTATTGCTGAAGCTCAATTTGCAAAGCTGGGAGGTGACTCGGTCGCAGCCCCCCCAGCTCCAGCTCCCCAAAGCCCCCCAGCAGCGGGGCTGGCAGCTCGCTGACCCAAACTGCTGCACTCCTGTCTCCTCACCTATTTTTCCTCCTCCCTCCTGTTCTTCCCTCCCTCTCTTTGTGCAGTTGCTGGTGGGATGTTGTCCCTTAGCTGGGATGTGCAGGGATTTCTCCAAAGTATAAAATAAGGTATTTTAGAGGGAAAAGTCCCGTTTCTGCCCATCTCACAGTTCTTTTGCAGTCGTTGCTCTTTTCTTGAGCTGGCTCCAGGCACCCCCATTCCCTTCGAAATATTGGGAGGAGCGGGTATATTTAGAAGTATTGTAACTCCATAATAACACGTCTTCTTGGTGATGAAAAGGGCAAACTTGGGTAACTAAGGAAGCAGTTTATAAACAGCTCAAAATAGACGTGAGCTTTGCCCTAACTTCTCCACACTGAGAAGCCAAATTCACATCTCGGTGATGCATTAATTAATTAATCTTCATTTTGTATTGCTGGCAAATAAAAGTATACTCCAAGTCCAACGGTGGGACTTGGATGCATTCAAGGAGGTCTTCTTGTAGGTCCATGGATCAAGGGAGCTGAAGTTAAACTAATATTCCTGAGTAGATAAATGAAGAGATGATTTCTAAGAGCTCGTGGCTTTTTACTGTAGCGGGCAAAGACATCATGAGAGAGAAATGTAGGTTAGAGACACGCTGTGAGGTGGAAGCAGGACCCGAGGGATGATTTACCTGGGGACACAGCTGACTCGCTGTCACTTGAAAGCTTTGTGTTGTTCCTGGATTTCCCTTTAGCAGAGGAAGAGCTCTCTGAGCCAGGGGAGAGGGGCTCAGCGCGGGTGTCTCTGCAGGGTGGGTTTCTCTGATAGCTGAGCTTGAGGAGATGGGATTTGTGAGAACTTCTCTGGTTTTGTTGAGTTCTTCCTCAGCTGTTGGTGACATCTTCTTTAAAAATCCTGTGTCTATACATACAGCACTGTGATATATGCTCTGGGGATACCCTCACCTTTCTCATTGCCATTCAGTCACTCCTAAACCCTCTCAGGGCACCTTCACCAGGAGGAACCTGCCTGAGAAGAACTATCCCACGGGAAGGACCACCACTCCGTGTGAACCACGCGTGCTGTGGGACCAGGTGGTTTGGTGGTTGAGTGCTTCTTAGCAGTTGCCATATCCATAGCAGGAGGTCTTGCTTTTCAAAGCATGTCACAAAATCTACCTTCTTCTCTTCTTGGCTCTCCTTGGATTCCCACCTGGCCTCACTGCAGGGCCCAGGTGGCTCCAAAACACTGAGCACCCAGTAGCAGGAGCAGCCCCTCCTTGTGCTCTCCTCTCCAGCACCACCATCTTCCTTGGGAATGGATGGAGCCTCCTTCCCTCAATGTCACCTGTAAGGAGGGGACACCCAGTCCCATCAGAGTCCCCAGCCCTGCCTCCCAATGGGGGCGCACTGATTTCATGCTGCTACAAGCAGGGATGGCTGGGAAATTGCACGTGGGGACATTATCCTGCTGATGGAGGGGATCCATTCCAGGGCTGCAAAACCACTTCCTTTAACAAGACAGTTGCACACATGGTGGATGTCTCTTTCCATGTAAGCCCAGGGACCAGCTTCTTGGAGAAGGCTCTGAATAGGAAACACTGGATGCCAGGGCAGATGTGCACAAGCAGGGCCAGCTATGCACGTTGCAGATGGTCCCTGGACTTCTGTCTCCTGAAGGCTGAACACCTTTCCCACAGGAGAAGCTAAGGTGGCTCAGCCAAGTGTCTTCCAACACCTTTTCCCTTCCTCTCAGATGTCCCACTCCCCACACCCACTCCTGCATGGACAAGACACCCTCCTGTTCCAGGTCCATGCATCCTTGTCCCTGAGGGCTCCTTTGCCTGGCCTGGTGCTCCTGGGGACATCCTGGTGTCCCCAAGCACTCTTTACTGTAGGGTGTGTACAGCTGACAGCGAGTGGTGGGACACTGTTCCTCATGACTGGGTTTTGATGCTGAGGGAAAAAGCAGTGACCTTGGAAGGAGTTTACTTAATCCAAATGCAGCATATTTGAAGGATGCTGGTGCCAGAGGGTGTCAGGTCTTATTGCCATGGATAAGGATCACAGAACTCTTGGGAAGGTCTTGTAAAAACTCCTGCCTTCCTTTCCAGCTGTGGTGGTTGCACTGGGCTGGCACTGGGCTGCAGCCAAACCCAGCCACTTGCTCACCCCCCCACCCAAGGGGAGAAGGGAGAGAATTGGGGGGCAGGGGTAAGGAGATAAAAACAATTTAATAATGGAAATAAAATAAAACTTAAAATAATACTGATATTAAAATAACAATGATAATAATAATAGGAATAAAATACACAAATGAGTGACACCCAGTGCCATTGTCCCCCCCCGCCGACCAAGCCCGGCCCGTTCCCAGATCACGATCCCGCAGGAGCCACAATCCCGACCCGAAACCGCAATCCCAGGAGAGCCAGAGCCCGAGCCAAAGCCAGAGAGAGCAAGAGAGGAAGAGCCCCTCATGGATCTCCTGCCCATGGGGGACAGGAGATGGAACAGCCCCTTGGCAGAGCCCAATGCCCATGGAGCTGATCCATGGCAATATTCCTCGCCCCCCTGAGATCTTGTGCTTGCAGACGGACAAACACAAAGTCCTTCAGTGCCAGGGACACAAATGCAACATGGGGATGTTCTCAGCGTTTCTCTCCTGACAAATCCCAGCTGAACCCAACCCCCAGCGCTGTTCCAGCTGCTGAACAGAACCAGCTCTGGCCCAGCTCAGCACCAGGACACCACCTTACTGGAGTGTGTGGTGCTCACTGCTGGGTGGTATCTAATCCAGTTACTGGTGGCTACAAGTGGAGGGTGACACCATGACAAGTGGAGATCCCCACCAATGAGCCCTTCTTCAACACCACAGAGAAAACAAGTTAGTATTTAAATTTTTTATTAATGCGCAAAGTTTGACATCATTTCATGAAAATATCTGGAGGAAAAACAAGCTCCACAGTTAGAGAACTGGGACAAACTCAAGGGAAGTGGCAAACAAGGGGAAAGGAGGGCTTGTATCATTCTTCAAGCATCTCACCAGCCCGTGACTGACTCACATGTATTTAAACTCTGCTGTTCTGTTTATCAGCCGGTTTTTGTCGACACGCCAAGACTGTTCCTTCTCAGTTCCAAGGGTCTTCGCTAATCCCCAGCTCTTGCCTCTCTTTAACCATGTCCTGGGCAGGTCTCTACACTCTTGTTAGAACAAGTCCAGAGGAGGCCACCAGGATGATCCAAGGGCTGGAGCACCTCTCCTATAAGGACAGGCTGAGAGAGTTGGGGCTGTTCCGCCTGGAGAAGAGAAGGCTCCGGGGAGACCTTCTAGTGGCCTCCCAGTACCTGAAGGGGCTCCAGGAAGCTGGGGAGGGACTTTTCCTAAGGGCAGTTAATGACAGAACAAGGGGAAATGGGTTTAAACTGAAAGAGGGGAGGTTTAGATGAGATATTAGGAAGAAATTCTTCACTGTGAGGGTGGTGAGACAGTGTCCCAGGTTGCCCAGAGAAGCTGTGGCTGCTCCTCCCTGGAAGTGTTTGTGGCCAGGTTGGATGAGGCTTTGAGCAACCTGGTCTAGTGGAAGGTGTCCCTGCTGCTGGCAGGGGGGTTGGAACTGGATGAGCTTTAAAGTCCCTTCCAATCCAAACCATTCTATGATTCTACGATTCTCTAGCAGTCTGGGTGCCAGTTTTTCCCTCATCAGAACAAGGTGTTGTTCTGCCCAGCTCCTGGCCTCCAAAAGAGGTGTAAAGGGTGGGTAACACTGGGACATCCTTTCTCCTGGTGCTCCTCCAGCAGCACCCAGCTCACACTGGGGTGGGTAAGGGATGAAGGTGGGAGTCCTTCCAGCAGCACCCAGAGTGGGAATGGAGCTGGTGGCTCCCAGGTCTTTGTGTTACTCCCATGGACAATAGCTGTGGGATGTCCAAAATAATCAGACATTTGGAAAGAAACCAAAGGTATTGAGTCGTTCCTCTTTGGTCCTTAAAGGAGCTCACAGATGGTCTCTGCTTTGTGGCCTCTCCATCCTGCTGTAGAACAGCCCATCCAGGAGAGCCCATTTATTTGTCATCTTTCATTCTTCAAGAATGAAAACTGTTGTTGTTTGCACTTGGATATTTCACTCTTCATCTCTGAAAATGTACCAACCCTGTAACAAGAAGGACGAGCATCAGAAGTGAGCACTGTCTGCTATCAACAGACAATAAACCAGACCTCCAAGGTGAAAATTCTTCACTGAAAGGTTTATCGGGCACTGGAAGGGGTTGCCCAGGGAGGTGGTGGAGTCCCCATCCCTGGGGAGATTTAAAAGAGAGGTAGATGAGGTGCTCAGAGATCTGGTTGAGTAGTGGACAGGTCTGGTTGGACTCAATGATCTCAAAGGTCTTTTCCAACCAAACAATTCTGTGATTCTATGAAAAGAGAAGCAGGAAGGATCCCAGGACAGACAACTGCAGGATCTGCAGGGTAGAGAACAGCTGAAGTAAGTGAGGTGGCAGCACACCCAGGTTTGAGCTGCGTTTCTGAGCAAACAGTGTGAGAAGGAACATCACAGCCAGACGGGTGTTTTGGTCACACCCGTGGGCAACAAGGGAACAAGGAATCCAACAAGGCACAAACCTTGTTTTGCCGTGACCGGAGTGGGTGGCAGCACAAAGCGTTCCCCACCACTCGTAGGTCATGTCGAAGGCGCGCTCTGTCTGGGAGACACACGGTCCATCTAAGGGCACAAGCAGGCAAGAAAAAGCTGAATTTCTAGTCAGATTGAGAAAAAAAAACCCCAAAAAACGAGTAAAAAGCTGAGTTCTGTATTTACATCAACCACAAGTGGGATGCAAATAAATCCATGGAAATGCTCGGCATGTTTAGCTGATAGGGGCCGAGCTGCCACGGGCAGGGGGGGTTATGATCTGCTTGTGTTGAGCTGATAAACAGACACAGAGCGGAGGGAGAGAGCGAGGATCCTTCACCATCCCGCGCTTCTCTCGCAGCGTCGTGACATCACCCGCCGGCTAAACCCGTCTCAGTGACTCAGCTCCCAGCAGGACACTGGGATTAACCAGTCGTGTCACTCAAGCCCACCCTTTGCCATGGTGGGAATCGCAGCACGGTGAGGCCAGAGGGTCTCGCTCTGCAGGGGAGGAGGTATCAGGGCACAAGTCGTGGTGTGGATGGTGGCGGCGGGGGGGGGC